>NW_027443262.1:0-51963 GCF_048569485.1 Anomaloglossus baeobatrachus | reverse complement strand
CTGCGAAGCCTCATACCGCAATATAAGGAACGTCAAATACTAAGAAAGGGCGGCCTATGAAAGAATTACTACTTTCAATAAGTACACTTAAACGGCTAATTGGGAATAGAAAAACTGTAAAAAGCCCTCTGAGAAAGCCCCCCTCTAACCTTTGATAGTAAGCTTTTCTGTAGTCTGCCTGTTGATGTATTTTCCGTTTGAACTGTGCACAACATGAAGAGACGGAACACTGGCGGCTTGTCACAATGCCCCCCGATGACATCACAATAGCGCTGCTGCCTAGAAAACAAGCTGCGCAGAAGAAGTTGTTCTTTGGGTGGGAGGGTGGGCTAGTGGAAGGAGGGGGCAATCTCTTTTTTTCCCGGGTGGTAGGGGGATGACAGGAGAAGGGAAGCGGGTGGTGAGAAAGGTACAGAGGGCAGGGTTTGGGGGCTGGGAAGGAAAGGGAAAAGATTAGGGTTTGGGGATGATGAAAGGGCTTTCTACGGGTAAGGATGGCAAAGGGTGGCAGTGACGGAAAGTCAGGCAACCTGTCCTGTCCGTCTTTTTGTATCGTGAATTGGAAAGACTGCAAGGGGGAGGGGAGTTGCTTGCGCCCTAAAGGAGGAGTTATTCAGATTCATTGCAGTGGGCGGCGGCTGCAAAACGCACCATTCTTCTTGTTTTGGCTCTGCAAAGCAGCCTTTTCAAGGGTTGGCTTGGGTGACAAAATGTCTTGTGTAGGCGTGGGTTTGTCTCCCTCTCGCTCTCTCTCCCTAAGATGTGTCCGGCATAGGCCAGGGTGCCACTCGAGGCCCAAACCAATTCTGGTTATCGCTTCTCGGCCTTTTGGCTAAGATCAAGTGTAGTATCTGTTCTTATCAGTTTAATATCTGATACGTCCCCTATCTGGGGACCATATATTAAATGGATTTTTAGAACAGGGAGATGGAAAAAGAGCTTGCTCTGTCCACTCCACGCATTGACCTGGTATTGCAGTACCTCCAGGAACGGTGCACCCCTTCTTAACCCAGTTTCCAAAAGCAGAACTCAATTCACCTGATTCATATTAGCCCGATTTAATGAATTGGAAGAAAGCATACGTCTTCATATGCACCTCAATTTGGCCCATTCACTTTTCACACTTCCTCCTTTTGTTTTTTATCTTTCACACTTTTGACTTTCTTTATTCATCCAAATAGCAAACTCATCACCACTCAACCTGACCAACTCGGCTATGTCCCCGTGCTGCAGTTCTCTGTCTTATCTAGATCATTTGCAATTGAATGGAATAGATCCCTTTTGGACAAAGTGGATTCACCTGCTGCTGCAGTGACCACAGGTGTGATAACATCTAGAATTGGCATCTGGTGCGATCTCTCCGCTTCCACTCCAAAGAAAGTTACCTGTTTATTCCTATCATGCATTGGTTTTTGGGGTTTTCTTTGAGTAATGATGATCTCTTTAGTAGTCTGTTGGCGCCCTCTCCTGGAGGAATAGTTTGCTTGCTCTTGGACATTCTAAAAGAGAGGTCATGATAGACATTGAGCTTCTGAGCTCAATTGGGGACAGTCATGGGTGATGAATGTTTGCAACCTACTGCGAAGCCTCATACCGCAATATAAGGAACGTCAAATACTAAGAAAGGGCGGCCTATGAAAGAATTACTACTTTCAATAAGTACACTTAAACGGCTAATTGGGAATAGAAAAACTGTAAAAAGCCCTCTGAGAAAGCCCCCCTCTAACCTTTGATAGTAAGCTTTTCTGTAGTCTGCCTGTTGATGTATTTTCCGTTTGAACTGTGCACAACATGAAGAGACGGAACACTGGCGGCTTGTCACAATGCCCCCCGATGACATCACAATAGCGCTGCTGCCTAGAAAACAAGCTGCGCAGAAGAAGTTGTTCTTTGGGTGGGAGGGTGGGCTAGTGGAAGGAGGGGGCAATCTCTTTTTTTCCCGGGTGGTAGGGGGATGACAGGAGAAGGGAAGCGGGTGGTGAGAAAGGTACAGAGGGCAGGGTTTGGGGGCTGGGAAGGAAAGGGAAAAGATTAGGGTTTGGGGATGATGAAAGGGCTTTCTACGGGTAAGGATGGCAAAGGGTGGCAGTGACGGAAAGTCAGGCAACCTGTCCTGTCCGTCTTTTTGTATCGTGAATTGGAAAGACTGCAAGGGGGAGGGGAGTTGCTTGCGCCCTAAAGGAGGAGTTATTCAGATTCATTGCAGTGGGCGGCGGCTGCAAAACGCACCATTCTTCTTGTTTTGGCTCTGCAAAGCAGCCTTTTCAAGGGTTGGCTTGGGTGACAAAATGTCTTGTGTAGGCGTGGGTTTGTCTCCCTCTCGCTCTCTCTCCCTAAGATGTGTCCGGCATAGGCCAGGGTGCCACTCGAGGCCCAAACCAATTCTGGTTATCGCTTCTCGGCCTTTTGGCTAAGATCAAGTGTAGTATCTGTTCTTATCAGTTTAATATCTGATACGTCCCCTATCTGGGGACCATATATTAAATGGATTTTTAGAACAGGGAGATGGAAAAAGAGCTTGCTCTGTCCACTCCACGCATTGACCTGGTATTGCAGTACCGTCCAGGAACGGTGCACCCCTTCTTAACCCAGTTTCCAAAAGCAGAACTCAATTCACCTGATTCATATTAGCCCGATTTAATGAATTGGAAGAAAGCATACGTCTTCATATGCACCTCAATTTGGCCCATTCACTTTTCACACTTCCTCCTTTTGTTTTTTATCTTTCACACTTTTGACTTTCTTTATTCATCCAAATAGCAAACTCATCACCACTCAACCTGACCAACTCGGCTATGTCCCCGTGCTGCAGTTCTCTGTCTTATCTAGATCATTTGCAATTGAATGGAATAGATCCCTTTTGGACAAAGTGGATTCACCTGCTGCTGCAGTGACCACAGGTGTGATAACATCTAGAATTGGCATCTGGTGCGATCTCTCCGCTTCCACTCCAAAGAAAGTTACCTGTTTATTCCTATCATGCATTGGTTTTTGGGGTTTTCTTTGAGTAATGATGATCTCTTTAGTAGTCTGTTGGCGCCCTCTCCTGGAGGAATAGTTTGCTTGCTCTTGGACATTCTAAAAGAGAGGTCATGATAGACATTGAGCTTCTGAGCTCAATTGGGGACAGTCATGGGTGATGAATGTTTGCAACCTACTGCGAAGCCTCATACCGCAATATAAGGAACGTCAAATACTAAGAAAGGGCGGCCTATGAAAGAATTACTACTTTCAATAAGTACACTTAAACGGCTAATTGGGAATAGAAAAACTGTAAAAAGCCCTCTGAGAAAGCCCCCCTCTAACCTTTGATAGTAAGCTTTTCTGTAGTCTGCCTGTTGATGTATTTTCCGTTTGAACTGTGCACAACATGAAGAGACGGAACACTGGCGGCTTGTCACAATGCCCCCCGATGACATCACAATAGCGCTGCTGCCTAGAAAACAAGCTGCGCAGAAGAAGTTGTTCTTTGGGTGGGAGGGTGGGCTAGTGGAAGGAGGGGGCAATCTCTTTTTTTCCCGGGTGGTAGGGGGATGACAGGAGAAGGGAAGCGGGTGGTGAGAAAGGTACAGAGGGCAGGGTTTGGGGGCTGGGAAGGAAAGGGAAAAGATTAGGGTTTGGGGATGATGAAAGGGCTTTCTACGGGTAAGGATGGCAAAGGGTGGCAGTGACGGAAAGTCAGGCAACCTGTCCTGTCCGTCTTTTTGTATCGTGAATTGGAAAGACTGCAAGGGGGAGGGGAGTTGCTTGCGCCCTAAAGGAGGAGTTATTCAGATTCATTGCAGTGGGCGGCGGCTGCAAAACGCACCATTCTTCTTGTTTTGGCTCTGCAAAGCAGCCTTTTCAAGGGTTGGCTTGGGTGACAAAATGTCTTGTGTAGGCGTGGGTTTGTCTCCCTCTCGCTCTCTCTCCCTAAGATGTGTCCGGCATAGGCCAGGGTGCCACTCGAGGCCCAAACCAATTCTGGTTATCGCTTCTCGGCCTTTTGGCTAAGATCAAGTGTAGTATCTGTTCTTATCAGTTTAATATCTGATACGTCCCCTATCTGGGGACCATATATTAAATGGATTTTTAGAACAGGGAGATGGAAAAAGAGCTTGCTCTGTCCACTCCACGCATTGACCTGGTATTGCAGTACCTCCAGGAACGGTGCACCCCTTCTTAACCCAGTTTCCAAAAGCAGAACTCAATTCACCTGATTCATATTAGCCCGATTTAATGAATTGGAAGAAAGCATACGTCTTCATATGCACCTCAATTTGGCCCATTCACTTTTCACACTTCCTCCTTTTGTTTTTTATCTTTCACACTTTTGACTTTCTTTATTCATCCAAATAGCAAACTCATCACCACTCAACCTGACCAACTCGGCTATGTCCCCGTGCTGCAGTTCTCTGTCTTATCTAGATCATTTGCAATTGAATGGAATAGATCCCTTTTGGACAAAGTGGATTCACCTGCTGCTGCAGTGACCACAGGTGTGATAACATCTAGAATTGGCATCTGGTGCGATCTCTCCGCTTCCACTCCAAAGAAAGTTACCTGTTTATTCCTATCATGCATTGGTTTTTGGGGTTTTCTTTGAGTAATGATGATCTCTTTAGTAGTCTGTTGGCGCCCTCTCCTGGAGGAATAGTTTGCTTGCTCTTGGACATTCTAAAAGAGAGGTCATGATAGACATTGAGCTTCTGAGCTCAATTGGGGACAGTCATGGGTGATGAATGTTTGCAACCTACTGCGAAGCCTCATACCGCAATATAAGGAACGTCAAATACTAAGAAAGGGCGGCCTATGAAAGAATTACTACTTTCAATAAGTACACTTAAACGGCTAATTGGGAATAGAAAAACTGTAAAAAGCCCTCTGAGAAAGCCCCCCTCTAACCTTTGATAGTAAGCTTTTCTGTAGTCTGCCTGTTGATGTATTTTCCGTTTGAACTGTGCACAACATGAAGAGACGGAACACTGGCGGCTTGTCACAATGCCCCCCGATGACATCACAATAGCGCTGCTGCCTAGAAAACAAGCTGCGCAGAAGAAGTTGTTCTTTGGGTGGGAGGGTGGGCTAGTGGAAGGAGGGGGCAATCTCTTTTTTTCCCGGGTGGTAGGGGGATGACAGGAGAAGGGAAGCGGGTGGTGAGAAAGGTACAGAGGGCAGGGTTTGGGGGCTGGGAAGGAAAGGGAAAAGATTAGGGTTTGGGGATGATGAAAGGGCTTTCTACGGGTAAGGATGGCAAAGGGTGGCAGTGACGGAAAGTCAGGCAACCTGTCCTGTCCGTCTTTTTGTATCGTGAATTGGAAAGACTGCAAGGGGGAGGGGAGTTGCTTGCGCCCTAAAGGAGGAGTTATTCAGATTCATTGCAGTGGGCGGCGGCTGCAAAACGCACCATTCTTCTTGTTTTGGCTCTGCAAAGCAGCCTTTTCAAGGGTTGGCTTGGGTGACAAAATGTCTTGTGTAGGCGTGGGTTTGTCTCCCTCTCGCTCTCTCTCCCTAAGATGTGTCCGGCATAGGCCAGGGTGCCACTCGAGGCCCAAACCAATTCTGGTTATCGCTTCTCGGCCTTTTGGCTAAGATCAAGTGTAGTATCTGTTCTTATCAGTTTAATATCTGATACGTCCCCTATCTGGGGACCATATATTAAATGGATTTTTAGAACAGGGAGATGGAAAAAGAGCTTGCTCTGTCCACTCCACGCATTGACCTGGTATTGCAGTACCTCCAGGAACGGTGCACCCCTTCTTAACCCAGTTTCCAAAAGCAGAACTCAATTCACCTGATTCATATTAGCCCGATTTAATGAATTGGAAGAAAGCATACGTCTTCATATGCACCTCAATTTGGCCCATTCACTTTTCACACTTCCTCCTTTTGTTTTTTATCTTTCACACTTTTGACTTTCTTTATTCATCCAAATAGCAAACTCATCACCACTCAACCTGACCAACTCGGCTATGTCCCCGTGCTGCAGTTCTCTGTCTTATCTAGATCATTTGCAATTGAATGGAATAGATCCCTTTTGGACAAAGTGGATTCACCTGCTGCTGCAGTGACCACAGGTGTGATAACATCTAGAATTGGCATCTGGTGCGATCTCTCCGCTTCCACTCCAAAGAAAGTTACCTGTTTATTCCTATCATGCATTGGTTTTTGGGGTTTTCTTTGAGTAATGATGATCTCTTTAGTAGTCTGTTGGCGCCCTCTCCTGGAGGAATAGTTTGCTTGCTCTTGGACATTCTAAAAGAGAGGTCATGATAGACATTGAGCTTCTGAGCTCAATTGGGGACAGTCATGGGTGATGAATGTTTGCAACCTACTGCGAAGCCTCATACCGCAATATAAGGAACGTCAAATACTAAGAAAGGGCGGCCTATGAAAGAATTACTACTTTCAATAAGTACACTTAAACGGCTAATTGGGAATAGAAAAACTGTAAAAAGCCCTCTGAGAAAGCCCCCCTCTAACCTTTGATAGTAAGCTTTTCTGTAGTCTGCCTGTTGATGTATTTTCCGTTTGAACTGTGCACAACATGAAGAGACGGAACACTGGCGGCTTGTCACAATGCCCCCCGATGACATCACAATAGCGCTGCTGCCTAGAAAACAAGCTGCGCAGAAGAAGTTGTTCTTTGGGTGGGAGGGTGGGCTAGTGGAAGGAGGGGGCAATCTCTTTTTTTCCCGGGTGGTAGGGGGATGACAGGAGAAGGGAAGCGGGTGGTGAGAAAGGTACAGAGGGCAGGGTTTGGGGGCTGGGAAGGAAAGGGAAAAGATTAGGGTTTGGGGATGATGAAAGGGCTTTCTACGGGTAAGGATGGCAAAGGGTGGCAGTGACGGAAAGTCAGGCAACCTGTCCTGTCCGTCTTTTTGTATCGTGAATTGGAAAGACTGCAAGGGGGAGGGGAGTTGCTTGCGCCCTAAAGGAGGAGTTATTCAGATTCATTGCAGTGGGCGGCGGCTGCAAAACGCACCATTCTTCTTGTTTTGGCTCTGCAAAGCAGCCTTTTCAAGGGTTGGCTTGGGTGACAAAATGTCTTGTGTAGGCGTGGGTTTGTCTCCCTCTCGCTCTCTCTCCCTAAGATGTGTCCGGCATAGGCCAGGGTGCCACTCGAGGCCCAAACCAATTCTGGTTATCGCTTCTCGGCCTTTTGGCTAAGATCAAGTGTAGTATCTGTTCTTATCAGTTTAATATCTGATACGTCCCCTATCTGGGGACCATATATTAAATGGATTTTTAGAACAGGGAGATGGAAAAAGAGCTTGCTCTGTCCACTCCACGCATTGACCTGGTATTGCAGTACCTCCAGGAACGGTGCACCCCTTCTTAACCCAGTTTCCAAAAGCAGAACTCAATTCACCTGATTCATATTAGCCCGATTTAATGAATTGGAAGAAAGCATACGTCTTCATATGCACCTCAATTTGGCCCATTCACTTTTCACACTTCCTCCTTTTGTTTTTTATCTTTCACACTTTTGACTTTCTTTATTCATCCAAATAGCAAACTCATCACCACTCAACCTGACCAACTCGGCTATGTCCCCGTGCTGCAGTTCTCTGTCTTATCTAGATCATTTGCAATTGAATGGAATAGATCCCTTTTGGACAAAGTGGATTCACCTGCTGCTGCAGTGACCACAGGTGTGATAACATCTAGAATTGGCATCTGGTGCGATCTCTCCGCTTCCACTCCAAAGAAAGTTACCTGTTTATTCCTATCATGCATTGGTTTTTGGGGTTTTCTTTGAGTAATGATGATCTCTTTAGTAGTCTGTTGGCGCCCTCTCCTGGAGGAATAGTTTGCTTGCTCTTGGACATTCTAAAAGAGAGGTCATGATAGACATTGAGCTTCTGAGCTCAATTGGGGACAGTCATGGGTGATGAATGTTTGCAACCTACTGCGAAGCCTCATACCGCAATATAAGGAACGTCAAATACTAAGAAAGGGCGGCCTATGAAAGAATTACTACTTTCAATAAGTACACTTAAACGGCTAATTGGGAATAGAAAAACTGTAAAAAGCCCTCTGAGAAAGCCCCCCTCTAACCTTTGATAGTAAGCTTTTCTGTAGTCTGCCTGTTGATGTATTTTCCGTTTGAACTGTGCACAACATGAAGAGACGGAACACTGGCGGCTTGTCACAATGCCCCCCGATGACATCACAATAGCGCTGCTGCCTAGAAAACAAGCTGCGCAGAAGAAGTTGTTCTTTGGGTGGGAGGGTGGGCTAGTGGAAGGAGGGGGCAATCTCTTTTTTTCCCGGGTGGTAGGGGGATGACAGGAGAAGGGAAGCGGGTGGTGAGAAAGGTACAGAGGGCAGGGTTTGGGGGCTGGGAAGGAAAGGGAAAAGATTAGGGTTTGGGGATGATGAAAGGGCTTTCTACGGGTAAGGATGGCAAAGGGTGGCAGTGACGGAAAGTCAGGCAACCTGTCCTGTCCGTCTTTTTGTATCGTGAATTGGAAAGACTGCAAGGGGGAGGGGAGTTGCTTGCGCCCTAAAGGAGGAGTTATTCAGATTCATTGCAGTGGGCGGCGGCTGCAAAACGCACCATTCTTCTTGTTTTGGCTCTGCAAAGCAGCCTTTTCAAGGGTTGGCTTGGGTGACAAAATGTCTTGTGTAGGCGTGGGTTTGTCTCCCTCTCGCTCTCTCTCCCTAAGATGTGTCCGGCATAGGCCAGGGTGCCACTCGAGGCCCAAACCAATTCTGGTTATCGCTTCTCGGCCTTTTGGCTAAGATCAAGTGTAGTATCTGTTCTTATCAGTTTAATATCTGATACGTCCCCTATCTGGGGACCATATATTAAATGGATTTTTAGAACAGGGAGATGGAAAAAGAGCTTGCTCTGTCCACTCCACGCATTGACCTGGTATTGCAGTACCTCCAGGAACGGTGCACCCCTTCTTAACCCAGTTTCCAAAAGCAGAACTCAATTCACCTGATTCATATTAGCCCGATTTAATGAATTGGAAGAAAGCATACGTCTTCATATGCACCTCAATTTGGCCCATTCACTTTTCACACTTCCTCCTTTTGTTTTTTATCTTTCACACTTTTGACTTTCTTTATTCATCCAAATAGCAAACTCATCACCACTCAACCTGACCAACTCGGCTATGTCCCCGTGCTGCAGTTCTCTGTCTTATCTAGATCATTTGCAATTGAATGGAATAGATCCCTTTTGGACAAAGTGGATTCACCTGCTGCTGCAGTGACCACAGGTGTGATAACATCTAGAATTGGCATCTGGTGCGATCTCTCCGCTTCCACTCCAAAGAAAGTTACCTGTTTATTCCTATCATGCATTGGTTTTTGGGGTTTTCTTTGAGTAATGATGATCTCTTTAGTAGTCTGTTGGCGCCCTCTCCTGGAGGAATAGTTTGCTTGCTCTTGGACATTCTAAAAGAGAGGTCATGATAGACATTGAGCTTCTGAGCTCAATTGGGGACAGTCATGGGTGATGAATGTTTGCAACCTACTGCGAAGCCTCATACCGCAATATAAGGAACGTCAAATACTAAGAAAGGGCGGCCTATGAAAGAATTACTACTTTCAATAAGTACACTTAAACGGCTAATTGGGAATAGAAAAACTGTAAAAAGCCCTCTGAGAAAGCCCCCCTCTAACCTTTGATAGTAAGCTTTTCTGTAGTCTGCCTGTTGATGTATTTTCCGTTTGAACTGTGCACAACATGAAGAGACGGAACACTGGCGGCTTGTCACAATGCCCCCCGATGACATCACAATAGCGCTGCTGCCTAGAAAACAAGCTGCGCAGAAGAAGTTGTTCTTTGGGTGGGAGGGTGGGCTAGTGGAAGGAGGGGGCAATCTCTTTTTTTCCCGGGTGGTAGGGGGATGACAGGAGAAGGGAAGCGGGTGGTGAGAAAGGTACAGAGGGCAGGGTTTGGGGGCTGGGAAGGAAAGGGAAAAGATTAGGGTTTGGGGATGATGAAAGGGCTTTCTACGGGTAAGGATGGCAAAGGGTGGCAGTGACGGAAAGTCAGGCAACCTGTCCTGTCCGTCTTTTTGTATCGTGAATTGGAAAGACTGCAAGGGGGAGGGGAGTTGCTTGCGCCCTAAAGGAGGAGTTATTCAGATTCATTGCAGTGGGCGGCGGCTGCAAAACGCACCATTCTTCTTGTTTTGGCTCTGCAAAGCAGCCTTTTCAAGGGTTGGCTTGGGTGACAAAATGTCTTGTGTAGGCGTGGGTTTGTCTCCCTCTCGCTCTCTCTCCCTAAGATGTGTCCGGCATAGGCCAGGGTGCCACTCGAGGCCCAAACCAATTCTGGTTATCGCTTCTCGGCCTTTTGGCTAAGATCAAGTGTAGTATCTGTTCTTATCAGTTTAATATCTGATACGTCCCCTATCTGGGGACCATATATTAAATGGATTTTTAGAACAGGGAGATGGAAAAAGAGCTTGCTCTGTCCACTCCACGCATTGACCTGGTATTGCAGTACCTCCAGGAACGGTGCACCCCTTCTTAACCCAGTTTCCAAAAGCAGAACTCAATTCACCTGATTCATATTAGCCCGATTTAATGAATTGGAAGAAAGCATACGTCTTCATATGCACCTCAATTTGGCCCATTCACTTTTCACACTTCCTCCTTTTGTTTTTTATCTTTCACACTTTTGACTTTCTTTATTCATCCAAATAGCAAACTCATCACCACTCAACCTGACCAACTCGGCTATGTCCCCGTGCTGCAGTTCTCTGTCTTATCTAGATCATTTGCAATTGAATGGAATAGATCCCTTTTGGACAAAGTGGATTCACCTGCTGCTGCAGTGACCACAGGTGTGATAACATCTAGAATTGGCATCTGGTGCGATCTCTCCGCTTCCACTCCAAAGAAAGTTACCTGTTTATTCCTATCATGCATTGGTTTTTGGGGTTTTCTTTGAGTAATGATGATCTCTTTAGTAGTCTGTTGGCGCCCTCTCCTGGAGGAATAGTTTGCTTGCTCTTGGACATTCTAAAAGAGAGGTCATGATAGACATTGAGCTTCTGAGCTCAATTGGGGACAGTCATGGGTGATGAATGTTTGCAACCTACTGCGAAGCCTCATACCGCAATATAAGGAACGTCAAATACTAAGAAAGGGCGGCCTATGAAAGAATTACTACTTTCAATAAGTACACTTAAACGGCTAATTGGGAATAGAAAAACTGTAAAAAGCCCTCTGAGAAAGCCCCCCTCTAACCTTTGATAGTAAGCTTTTCTGTAGTCTGCCTGTTGATGTATTTTCCGTTTGAACTGTGCACAACATGAAGAGACGGAACACTGGCGGCTTGTCACAATGCCCCCCGATGACATCACAATAGCGCTGCTGCCTAGAAAACAAGCTGCGCAGAAGAAGTTGTTCTTTGGGTGGGAGGGTGGGCTAGTGGAAGGAGGGGGCAATCTCTTTTTTTCCCGGGTGGTAGGGGGATGACAGGAGAAGGGAAGCGGGTGGTGAGAAAGGTACAGAGGGCAGGGTTTGGGGGCTGGGAAGGAAAGGGAAAAGATTAGGGTTTGGGGATGATGAAAGGGCTTTCTACGGGTAAGGATGGCAAAGGGTGGCAGTGACGGAAAGTCAGGCAACCTGTCCTGTCCGTCTTTTTGTATCGTGAATTGGAAAGACTGCAAGGGGGAGGGGAGTTGCTTGCGCCCTAAAGGAGGAGTTATTCAGATTCATTGCAGTGGGCGGCGGCTGCAAAACGCACCATTCTTCTTGTTTTGGCTCTGCAAAGCAGCCTTTTCAAGGGTTGGCTTGGGTGACAAAATGTCTTGTGTAGGCGTGGGTTTGTCTCCCTCTCGCTCTCTCTCCCTAAGATGTGTCCGGCATAGGCCAGGGTGCCACTCGAGGCCCAAACCAATTCTGGTTATCGCTTCTCGGCCTTTTGGCTAAGATCAAGTGTAGTATCTGTTCTTATCAGTTTAATATCTGATACGTCCCCTATCTGGGGACCATATATTAAATGGATTTTTAGAACAGGGAGATGGAAAAAGAGCTTGCTCTGTCCACTCCACGCATTGACCTGGTATTGCAGTACCTCCAGGAACGGTGCACCCCTTCTTAACCCAGTTTCCAAAAGCAGAACTCAATTCACCTGATTCATATTAGCCCGATTTAATGAATTGGAAGAAAGCATACGTCTTCATATGCACCTCAATTTGGCCCATTCACTTTTCACACTTCCTCCTTTTGTTTTTTATCTTTCACACTTTTGACTTTCTTTATTCATCCAAATAGCAAACTCATCACCACTCAACCTGACCAACTCGGCTATGTCCCCGTGCTGCAGTTCTCTGTCTTATCTAGATCATTTGCAATTGAATGGAATAGATCCCTTTTGGACAAAGTGGATTCACCTGCTGCTGCAGTGACCACAGGTGTGATAACATCTAGAATTGGCATCTGGTGCGATCTCTCCGCTTCCACTCCAAAGAAAGTTACCTGTTTATTCCTATCATGCATTGGTTTTTGGGGTTTTCTTTGAGTAATGATGATCTCTTTAGTAGTCTGTTGGCGCCCTCTCCTGGAGGAATAGTTTGCTTGCTCTTGGACATTCTAAAAGAGAGGTCATGATAGACATTGAGCTTCTGAGCTCAATTGGGGACAGTCATGGGTGATGAATGTTTGCAACCTACTGCGAAGCCTCATACCGCAATATAAGGAACGTCAAATACTAAGAAAGGGCGGCCTATGAAAGAATTACTACTTTCAATAAGTACACTTAAACGGCTAATTGGGAATAGAAAAACTGTAAAAAGCCCTCTGAGAAAGCCCCCCTCTAACCTTTGATAGTAAGCTTTTCTGTAGTCTGCCTGTTGATGTATTTTCCGTTTGAACTGTGCACAACATGAAGAGACGGAACACTGGCGGCTTGTCACAATGCCCCCCGATGACATCACAATAGCGCTGCTGCCTAGAAAACAAGCTGCGCAGAAGAAGTTGTTCTTTGGGTGGGAGGGTGGGCTAGTGGAAGGAGGGGGCAATCTCTTTTTTTCCCGGGTGGTAGGGGGATGACAGGAGAAGGGAAGCGGGTGGTGAGAAAGGTACAGAGGGCAGGGTTTGGGGGCTGGGAAGGAAAGGGAAAAGATTAGGGTTTGGGGATGATGAAAGGGCTTTCTACGGGTAAGGATGGCAAAGGGTGGCAGTGACGGAAAGTCAGGCAACCTGTCCTGTCCGTCTTTTTGTATCGTGAATTGGAAAGACTGCAAGGGGGAGGGGAGTTGCTTGCGCCCTAAAGGAGGAGTTATTCAGATTCATTGCAGTGGGCGGCGGCTGCAAAACGCACCATTCTTCTTGTTTTGGCTCTGCAAAGCAGCCTTTTCAAGGGTTGGCTTGGGTGACAAAATGTCTTGTGTAGGCGTGGGTTTGTCTCCCTCTCGCTCTCTCTCCCTAAGATGTGTCCGGCATAGGCCAGGGTGCCACTCGAGGCCCAAACCAATTCTGGTTATCGCTTCTCGGCCTTTTGGCTAAGATCAAGTGTAGTATCTGTTCTTATCAGTTTAATATCTGATACGTCCCCTATCTGGGGACCATATATTAAATGGATTTTTAGAACAGGGAGATGGAAAAAGAGCTTGCTCTGTCCACTCCACGCATTGACCTGGTATTGCAGTACCTCCAGGAACGGTGCACCCCTTCTTAACCCAGTTTCCAAAAGCAGAACTCAATTCACCTGATTCATATTAGCCCGATTTAATGAATTGGAAGAAAGCATACGTCTTCATATGCACCTCAATTTGGCCCATTCACTTTTCACACTTCCTCCTTTTGTTTTTTATCTTTCACACTTTTGACTTTCTTTATTCATCCAAATAGCAAACTCATCACCACTCAACCTGACCAACTCGGCTATGTCCCCGTGCTGCAGTTCTCTGTCTTATCTAGATCATTTGCAATTGAATGGAATAGATCCCTTTTGGACAAAGTGGATTCACCTGCTGCTGCAGTGACCACAGGTGTGATAACATCTAGAATTGGCATCTGGTGCGATCTCTCCGCTTCCACTCCAAAGAAAGTTACCTGTTTATTCCTATCATGCATTGGTTTTTGGGGTTTTCTTTGAGTAATGATGATCTCTTTAGTAGTCTGTTGGCGCCCTCTCCTGGAGGAATAGTTTGCTTGCTCTTGGACATTCTAAAAGAGAGGTCATGATAGACATTGAGCTTCTGAGCTCAATTGGGGACAGTCATGGGTGATGAATGTTTGCAACCTACTGCGAAGCCTCATACCGCAATATAAGGAACGTCAAATACTAAGAAAGGGCGGCCTATGAAAGAATTACTACTTTCAATAAGTACACTTAAACGGCTAATTGGGAATAGAAAAACTGTAAAAAGCCCTCTGAGAAAGCCCCCCTCTAACCTTTGATAGTAAGCTTTTCTGTAGTCTGCCTGTTGATGTATTTTCCGTTTGAACTGTGCACAACATGAAGAGACGGAACACTGGCGGCTTGTCACAATGCCCCCCGATGACATCACAATAGCGCTGCTGCCTAGAAAACAAGCTGCGCAGAAGAAGTTGTTCTTTGGGTGGGAGGGTGGGCTAGTGGAAGGAGGGGGCAATCTCTTTTTTTCCCGGGTGGTAGGGGGATGACAGGAGAAGGGAAGCGGGTGGTGAGAAAGGTACAGAGGGCAGGGTTTGGGGGCTGGGAAGGAAAGGGAAAAGATTAGGGTTTGGGGATGATGAAAGGGCTTTCTACGGGTAAGGATGGCAAAGGGTGGCAGTGACGGAAAGTCAGGCAACCTGTCCTGTCCGTCTTTTTGTATCGTGAATTGGAAAGACTGCAAGGGGGAGGGGAGTTGCTTGCGCCCTAAAGGAGGAGTTATTCAGATTCATTGCAGTGGGCGGCGGCTGCAAAACGCACCATTCTTCTTGTTTTGGCTCTGCAAAGCAGCCTTTTCAAGGGTTGGCTTGGGTGACAAAATGTCTTGTGTAGGCGTGGGTTTGTCTCCCTCTCGCTCTCTCTCCCTAAGATGTGTCCGGCATAGGCCAGGGTGCCACTCGAGGCCCAAACCAATTCTGGTTATCGCTTCTCGGCCTTTTGGCTAAGATCAAGTGTAGTATCTGTTCTTATCAGTTTAATATCTGATACGTCCCCTATCTGGGGACAATATATTAAATGGATTTTTAGAACAGGGAGATGGAAAAAGAGCTTGCTCTGTCCACTCCACGCATTGACCTGGTATTGCAGTACCTCCAGGAACGGTGCACCCCTTCTTAACCCAGTTTCCAAAAGCAGAACTCAATTCACCTGATTCATATTAGCCCGATTTAATGAATTGGAAGAAAGCATACGTCTTCATATGCACCTCAATTTGGCCCATTCACTTTTCACACTTCCTCCTTTTGTTTTTTATCTTTCACACTTTTGACTTTCTTTATTCATCCAAATAGCAAACTCATCACCACTCAACCTGACCAACTCGGCTATGTCCCCGTGCTGCAGTTCTCTGTCTTATCTAGATCATTTGCAATTGAATGGAATAGATCCCTTTTGGACAAAGTGGATTCACCTGCTGCTGCAGTGACCACAGGTGTGATAACATCTAGAATTGGCATCTGGTGCGATCTCTCCGCTTCCACTCCAAAGAAAGTTACCTGTTTATTCCTATCATGCATTGGTTTTTGGGGTTTTCTTTGAGTAATGATGATCTCTTTAGTAGTCTGTTGGCGCCCTCTCCTGGAGGAATAGTTTGCTTGCTCTTGGACATTCTAAAAGAGAGGTCATGATAGACATTGAGCTTCTGAGCTCAATTGGGGACAGTCATGGGTGATGAATGTTTGCAACCTACTGCGAAGCCTCATACCGCAATATAAGGAACGTCAAATACTAAGAAAGGGCGGCCTATGAAAGAATTACTACTTTCAATAAGTACACTTAAACGGCTAATTGGGAATAGAAAAACTGTAAAAAGCCCTCTGAGAAAGCCCCCCTCTAACCTTTGATAGTAAGCTTTTCTGTAGTCTGCCTGTTGATGTATTTTCCGTTTGAACTGTGCACAACATGAAGAGACGGAACACTGGCGGCTTGTCACAATGCCCCCCGATGACATCACAATAGCGCTGCTGCCTAGAAAACAAGCTGCGCAGAAGAAGTTGTTCTTTGGGTGGGAGGGTGGGCTAGTGGAAGGAGGGGGCAATCTCTTTTTTTCCCGGGTGGTAGGGGGATGACAGGAGAAGGGAAGCGGGTGGTGAGAAAGGTACAGAGGGCAGGGTTTGGGGGCTGGGAAGGAAAGGGAAAAGATTAGGGTTTGGGGATGATGAAAGGGCTTTCTACGGGTAAGGATGGCAAAGGGTGGCAGTGACGGAAAGTCAGGCAACCTGTCCTGTCCGTCTTTTTGTATCGTGAATTGGAAAGACTGCAAGGGGGAGGGGAGTTGCTTGCGCCCTAAAGGAGGAGTTATTCAGATTCATTGCAGTGGGCGGCGGCTGCAAAACGCACCATTCTTCTTGTTTTGGCTCTGCAAAGCAGCCTTTTCAAGGGTTGGCTTGGGTGACAAAATGTCTTGTGTAGGCGTGGGTTTGTCTCCCTCTCGCTCTCTCTCCCTAAGATGTGTCCGGCATAGGCCAGGGTGCCACTCGAGGCCCAAACCAATTCTGGTTATCGCTTCTCGGCCTTTTGGCTAAGATCAAGTGTAGTATCTGTTCTTATCAGTTTAATATCTGATACGTCCCCTATCTGGGGACCATATATTAAATGGATTTTTAGAACAGGGAGATGGAAAAAGAGCTTGCTCTGTCCACTCCACGCATTGACCTGGTATTGCAGTACCTCCAGGAACGGTGCACCCCTTCTTAACCCAGTTTCCAAAAGCAGAACTCAATTCACCTGATTCATATTAGCCCGATTTAATGAATTGGAAGAAAGCATACGTCTTCATATGCACCTCAATTTGGCCCATTCACTTTTCACACTTCCTCCTTTTGTTTTTTATCTTTCACACTTTTGACTTTCTTTATTCATCCAAATAGCAAACTCATCACCACTCAACCTGACCAACTCGGCTATGTCCCCGTGCTGCAGTTCTCTGTCTTATCTAGATCATTTGCAATTGAATGGAATAGATCCCTTTTGGACAAAGTGGATTCACCTGCTGCTGCAGTGACCACAGGTGTGATAACATCTAGAATTGGCATCTGGTGCGATCTCTCCGCTTCCACTCCAAAGAAAGTTACCTGTTTATTCCTATCATGCATTGGTTTTTGGGGTTTTCTTTGAGTAATGATGATCTCTTTAGTAGTCTGTTGGCGCCCTCTCCTGGAGGAATAGTTTGCTTGCTCTTGGACATTCTAAAAGAGAGGTCATGATAGACATTGAGCTTCTGAGCTCAATTGGGGACAGTCATGGGTGATGAATGTTTGCAACCTACTGCGAAGCCTCATACCGCAATATAAGGAACGTCAAATACTAAGAAAGGGCGGCCTATGAAAGAATTACTACTTTCAATAAGTACACTTAAACGGCTAATTGGGAATAGAAAAACTGTAAAAAGCCCTCTGAGAAAGCCCCCCTCTAACCTTTGATAGTAAGCTTTTCTGTAGTCTGCCTGTTGATGTATTTTCCGTTTGAACTGTGCACAACATGAAGAGACGGAACACTGGCGGCTTGTCACAATGCCCCCCGATGACATCACAATAGCGCTGCTGCCTAGAAAACAAGCTGCGCAGAAGAAGTTGTTCTTTGGGTGGGAGGGTGGGCTAGTGGAAGGAGGGGGCAATCTCTTTTTTTCCCGGGTGGTAGGGGGATGACAGGAGAAGGGAAGCGGGTGGTGAGAAAGGTACAGAGGGCAGGGTTTGGGGGCTGGGAAGGAAAGGGAAAAGATTAGGGTTTGGGGATGATGAAAGGGCTTTCTACGGGTAAGGATGGCAAAGGGTGGCAGTGACGGAAAGTCAGGCAACCTGTCCTGTCCGTCTTTTTGTATCGTGAATTGGAAAGACTGCAAGGGGGAGGGGAGTTGCTTGCGCCCTAAAGGAGGAGTTATTCAGATTCATTGCAGTGGGCGGCGGCTGCAAAACGCACCATTCTTCTTGTTTTGGCTCTGCAAAGCAGCCTTTTCAAGGGTTGGCTTGGGTGACAAAATGTCTTGTGTAGGCGTGGGTTTGTCTCCCTCTCGCTCTCTCTCCCTAAGATGTGTCCGGCATAGGCCAGGGTGCCACTCGAGGCCCAAACCAATTCTGGTTATCGCTTCTCGGCCTTTTGGCTAAGATCAAGTGTAGTATCTGTTCTTATCAGTTTAATATCTGATACGTCCCCTATCTGGGGACCATATATTAAATGGATTTTTAGAACAGGGAGATGGAAAAAGAGCTTGCTCTGTCCACTCCACGCATTGACCTGGTATTGCAGTACCTCCAGGAACGGTGCACCCCTTCTTAACCCAGTTTCCAAAAGCAGAACTCAATTCACCTGATTCATATTAGCCCGATTTAATGAATTGGAAGAAAGCATACGTCTTCATATGCACCTCAATTTGGCCCATTCACTTTTCACACTTCCTCCTTTTGTTTTTTATCTTTCACACTTTTGACTTTCTTTATTCATCCAAATAGCAAACTCATCACCACTCAACCTGACCAACTCGGCTATGTCCCCGTGCTGCAGTTCTCTGTCTTATCTAGATCATTTGCAATTGAATGGAATAGATCCCTTTTGGACAAAGTGGATTCACCTGCTGCTGCAGTGACCACAGGTGTGATAACATCTAGAATTGGCATCTGGTGCGATCTCTCCGCTTCCACTCCAAAGAAAGTTACCTGTTTATTCCTATCATGCATTGGTTTTTGGGGTTTTCTTTGAGTAATGATGATCTCTTTAGTAGTCTGTTGGCGCCCTCTCCTGGAGGAATAGTTTGCTTGCTCTTGGACATTCTAAAAGAGAGGTCATGATAGACATTGAGCTTCTGAGCTCAATTGGGGACAGTCATGGGTGATGAATGTTTGCAACCTACTGCGAAGCCTCATACCGCAATATAAGGAACGTCAAATACTAAGAAAGGGCGGCCTATGAAAGAATTACTACTTTCAATAAGTACACTTAAACGGCTAATTGGGAATAGAAAAACTGTAAAAAGCCCTCTGAGAAAGCCCCCCTCTAACCTTTGATAGTAAGCTTTTCTGTAGTCTGCCTGTTGATGTATTTTCCGTTTGAACTGTGCACAACATGAAGAGACGGAACACTGGCGGCTTGTCACAATGCCCCCCGATGACATCACAATAGCGCTGCTGCCTAGAAAACAAGCTGCGCAGAAGAAGTTGTTCTTTGGGTGGGAGGGTGGGCTAGTGGAAGGAGGGGGCAATCTCTTTTTTTCCCGGGTGGTAGGGGGATGACAGGAGAAGGGAAGCGGGTGGTGAGAAAGGTACAGAGGGCAGGGTTTGGGGGCTGGGAAGGAAAGGGAAAAGATTAGGGTTTGGGGATGATGAAAGGGCTTTCTACGGGTAAGGATGGCAAAGGGTGGCAGTGACGGAAAGTCAGGCAACCTGTCCTGTCCGTCTTTTTGTATCGTGAATTGGAAAGACTGCAAGGGGGAGGGGAGTTGCTTGCGCCCTAAAGGAGGAGTTATTCAGATTCATTGCAGTGGGCGGCGGCTGCAAAACGCACCATTCTTCTTGTTTTGGCTCTGCAAAGCAGCCTTTTCAAGGGTTGGCTTGGGTGACAAAATGTCTTGTGTAGGCGTGGGTTTGTCTCCCTCTCGCTCTCTCTCCCTAAGATGTGTCCGGCATAGGCCAGGGTGCCACTCGAGGCCCAAACCAATTCTGGTTATCGCTTCTCGGCCTTTTGGCTAAGATCAAGTGTAGTATCTGTTCTTATCAGTTTAATATCTGATACGTCCCCTATCTGGGGACCATATATTAAATGGATTTTTAGAACAGGGAGATGGAAAAAGAGCTTGCTCTGTCCACTCCACGCATTGACCTGGTATTGCAGTACCTCCAGGAACGGTGCACCCCTTCTTAACCCAGTTTCCAAAAGCAGAACTCAATTCACCTGATTCATATTAGCCCGATTTAATGAATTGGAAGAAAGCATACGTCTTCATATGCACCTCAATTTGGCCCATTCACTTTTCACACTTCCTCCTTTTGTTTTTTATCTTTCACACTTTTGACTTTCTTTATTCATCCAAATAGCAAACTCATCACCACTCAACCTGACCAACTCGGCTATGTCCCCGTGCTGCAGTTCTCTGTCTTATCTAGATCATTTGCAATTGAATGGAATAGATCCCTTTTGGACAAAGTGGATTCACCTGCTGCTGCAGTGACCACAGGTGTGATAACATCTAGAATTGGCATCTGGTGCGATCTCTCCGCTTCCACTCCAAAGAAAGTTACCTGTTTATTCCTATCATGCATTGGTTTTTGGGGTTTTCTTTGAGTAATGATGATCTCTTTAGTAGTCTGTTGGCGCCCTCTCCTGGAGGAATAGTTTGCTTGCTCTTGGACATTCTAAAAGAGAGGTCATGATAGACATTGAGCTTCTGAGCTCAATTGGGGACAGTCATGGGTGATGAATGTTTGCAACCTACTGCGAAGCCTCATACCGCAATATAAGGATCGTCAAATACTAAGAAAGGGCGGCCTATGAAAGAATTACTACTTTCAATAAGTACACTTAAACGGCTAATTGGGAATAGAAAAACTGTAAAAAGCCCTCTGAGAAAGCCCCCCTCTAACCTTTGATAGTAAGCTTTTCTGTAGTCTGCCTGTTGATGTATTTTCCGTTTGAACTGTGCACAACATGAAGAGACGGAACACTGGCGGCTTGTCACAATGCCCCCCGATGACATCACAATAGCGCTGCTGCCTAGAAAACAAGCTGTGCAGAAGAAGTTGTTCTTTGGGTGGGAGGGTGGGCTAGTGGAAGGAGGGGGCAATCTCTTTTTTTCCCGGGTGGTAGGGGGATGACAGGAGAAGGGAAGCGGGTGGTGAGAAAGGTACAGAGGGCAGGGTTTGGGGGCTGGGAAGGAAAGGGAAAAGATTAGGGTTTGGGGATGATGAAAGGGCTTTCTACGGGTAAGGATGGCAAAGGGTGGCAGTGACGGAAAGTCAGGCAACCTGTCCTGTCCGTCTTTTTGTATCGTGATTTGGAAAGACTGCAAGGGGGAGGGGAGTTGCTTGCGCCCTAAAGGAGGAGTTATTCAGATTCATTGCAGTGGGCGGCGGCTGCAAAACGCACCATTCTTCTTGTTTTGGCTCTGCAAAGCAGCCTTTTCAAGGGTTGGCTTGGGTGACAAAATGTCTTGTGTAGGCGTGGGTTTGTCTCCCTCTCGCTCTCTCTCCCTAAGATGTGTCCGGCATAGGCCAGGGTGCCACTCGAGGCCCAAACCAATTCTGGTTATCGCTTCTCGGCCTTTTGGCTAAGATCAAGTGTAGTATCTGTTCTTATCAGTTTAATATCTGATACGTCCCCTATCTGGGGACCATATATTAAATGGATTTTTAGAACAGGGAGATGGAAAAAGAGCTTGCTCTGTCCACTCCACGCATTGACCTGGTATTGCAGTACCTCCAGGAACGGTGCACCCCTTCTTAACCCAGTTTCCAAAAGCAGAACTCAATTCACCTGATTCATATTAGCCCGATTTAATGAATTGGAAGAAAGCATACGTCTTCATATGCACCTCAATTTGGCCCATTCACTTTTCACACTTCCTCCTTTTGTTTTTTATCTTTCACACTTTTGACTTTCTTTATTCATCCAAATAGCAAACTCATCACCACTCAACCTGACCAACTCGGCTATGTCCCCGTGCTGCAGTTCTCTGTCTTATCTAGATCATTTGCAATTGAATGGAATAGATCCCTTTTGGACAAAGTGGATTCACCTGCTGCTGCAGTGACCACAGGTGTGATAACATCTAGAATTGGCATCTGGTGCGATCTCTCCGCTTCCACTCCAAAGAAAGTTACCTGTTTATTCCTATCATGCATTGGTTTTTGGGGTTTTCTTTGAGTAATGATGATCTCTTTAGTAGTCTGTTGGCGCCCTCTCCTGGAGGAATAGTTTGCTTGCTCTTGGACATTCTAAAAGAGAGGTCATGATAGACATTGAGCTTCTGAGCTCAATTGGGGACAGTCATGGGTGATGAATGTTTGCAACCTACTGCGAAGCCTCATACCGCAATATAAGGAACGTCAAATACTAAGAAAGGGCGGCCTATGAAAGAATTACTACTTTCAATAAGTACACTTAAACGGCTAATTGGGAATAGAAAAACTGTAAAAAGCCCTCTGAGAAAGCCCCCCTCTAACCTTTGATAGTAAGCTTTTCTGTAGTCTGCCTGTTGATGTATTTTCCGTTTGAACTGTGCACAACATGAAGAGACGGAACACTGGCGGCTTGTCACAATGCCCCCCGATGACATCACAATAGCGCTGCTGCCTAGAAAACAAGCTGCGCAGAAGAAGTTGTTCTTTGGGTGGGAGGGTGGGCTAGTGGAAGGAGGGGGCAATCTCTTTTTTTCCCGGGTGGTAGGGGGATGACAGGAGAAGGGAAGCGGGTGGTGAGAAAGGTACAGAGGGCAGGGTTTGGGGGCTGGGAAGGAAAGGGAAAAGATTAGGGTTTGGGGATGATGAAAGGGCTTTCTACGGGTAAGGATGGCAAAGGGTGGCAGTGACGGAAAGTCAGGCAACCTGTCCTGTCCGTCTTTTTGTATCGTGAATTGGAAAGACTGCAAGGGGGAGGGGAGTTGCTTGCGCCCTAAAGGAGGAGTTATTCAGATTCATTGCAGTGGGCGGCGGCTGCAAAACGCACCATTCTTCTTGTTTTGGCTCTGCAAAGCAGCCTTTTCAAGGGTTGGCTTGGGTGACAAAATGTCTTGTGTAGGCGTGGGTTTGTCTCCCTCTCGCTCTCTCTCCCTAAGATGTGTCCGGCATAGGCCAGGGTGCCACTCGAGGCCCAAACCAATTCTGGTTATCGCTTCTCGGCCTTTTGGCTAAGATCAAGTGTAGTATCTGTTCTTATCAGTTTAATATCTGATACGTCCCCTATCTGGGGACCATATATTAAATGGATTTTTAGAACAGGGAGATGGAAAAAGAGCTTGCTCTGTCCACTCCACGCATTGACCTGGTATTGCAGTACCTCCAGGAACGGTGCACCCCTTCTTAACCCAGTTTCCAAAAGCAGAACTCAATTCACCTGATTCATATTAGCCCGATTTAATGAATTGGAAGAAAGCATACGTCTTCATATGCACCTCAATTTGGCCCATTCACTTTTCACACTTCCTCCTTTTGTTTTTTATCTTTCACACTTTTGACTTTCTTTATTCATCCAAATAGCAAACTCATCACCACTCAACCTGACCAACTCGGCTATGTCCCCGTGCTGCAGTTCTCTGTCTTATCTAGATCATTTGCAATTGAATGGAATAGATCCCTTTTGGACAAAGTGGATTCACCTGCTGCTGCAGTGACCACAGGTGTGATAACATCTAGAATTGGCATCTGGTGCGATCTCTCCGCTTCCACTCCAAAGAAAGTTACCTGTTTATTCCTATCATGCATTGGTTTTTGGGGTTTTCTTTGAGTAATGATGATCTCTTTAGTAGTCTGTTGGCGCCCTCTCCTGGAGGAATAGTTTGCTTGCTCTTGGACATTCTAAAAGAGAGGTCATGATAGACATTGAGCTTCTGAGCTCAATTGGGGACAGTCATGGGTGATGAATGTTTGCAACCTACTGCGAAGCCTCATACCGCAATATAAGGAACGTCAAATACTAAGAAAGGGCGGCCTATGAAAGAATTACTACTTTCAATAAGTACACTTAAACGGCTAATTGGGAATAGAAAAACTGTAAAAAGCCCTCTGAGAAAGCCCCCCTCTAACCTTTGATAGTAAGCTTTTCTGTAGTCTGCCTGTTGATGTATTTTCCGTTTGAACTGTGCACAACATGAAGAGACGGAACACTGGCGGCTTGTCACAATGCCCCCCGATGACATCACAATAGCGCTGCTGCCTAGAAAACAAGCTGCGCAGAAGAAGTTGTTCTTTGGGTGGGAGGGTGGGCTAGTGGAAGGAGGGGGCAATCTCTTTTTTTCCCGGGTGGTAGGGGGATGACAGGAGAAGGGAAGCGGGTGGTGAGAAAGGTACAGAGGGCAGGGTTTGGGGGCTGGGAAGGAAAGGGAAAAGATTAGGGTTTGGGGATGATGAAAGGGCTTTCTACGGGTAAGGATGGCAAAGGGTGGCAGTGACGGAAAGTCAGGCAACCTGTCCTGTCCGTCTTTTTGTATCGTGAATTGGAAAGACTGCAAGGGGGAGGGGAGTTGCTTGCGCCCTAAAGGAGGAGTTATTCAGATTCATTGCAGTGGGCGGCGGCTGCAAAACGCACCATTCTTCTTGTTTTGGCTCTGCAAAGCAGCCTTTTCAAGGGTTGGCTTGGGTGACAAAATGTCTTGTGTAGGCGTGGGTTTGTCTCCCTCTCGCTCTCTCTCCCTAAGATGTGTCCGGCATAGGCCAGGGTGCCACTCGAGGCCCAAACCAATTCTGGTTATCGCTTCTCGGCCTTTTGGCTAAGATCAAGTGTAGTATCTGTTCTTATCAGTTTAATATCTGATACGTCCCCTATCTGGGGACCATATATTAAATGGATTTTTAGAACAGGGAGATGGAAAAAGAGCTTGCTCTGTCCACTCCACGCATTGACCTGGTATTGCAGTACCTCCAGGAACGGTGCACCCCTTCTTAACCCAGTTTCCAAAAGCAGAACTCAATTCACCTGATTCATATTAGCCCGATTTAATGAATTGGAAGAAAGCATACGTCTTCATATGCACCTCAATTTGGCCCATTCACTTTTCACACTTCCTCCTTTTGTTTTTTATCTTTCACACTTTTGACTTTCTTTATTCATCCAAATAGCAAACTCATCACCACTCAACCTGACCAACTCGGCTATGTCCCCGTGCTGCAGTTCTCTGTCTTATCTAGATCATTTGCAATTGAATGGAATAGATCCCTTTTGGACAAAGTGGATTCACCTGCTGCTGCAGTGACCACAGGTGTGATAACATCTAGAATTGGCATCTGGTGCGATCTCTCCGCTTCCACTCCAAAGAAAGTTACCTGTTTATTCCTATCATGCATTGGTTTTTGGGGTTTTCTTTGAGTAATGATGATCTCTTTAGTAGTCTGTTGGCGCCCTCTCCTGGAGGAATAGTTTGCTTGCTCTTGGACATTCTAAAAGAGAGGTCATGATAGACATTGAGCTTCTGAGCTCAATTGGGGACAGTCATGGGTGATGAATGTTTGCAACCTACTGCGAAGCCTCATACCGCAATATAAGGAACGTCAAATACTAAGAAAGGGCGGCCTATGAAAGA
Source organism: Anomaloglossus baeobatrachus (assembly GCF_048569485.1). Classification (NCBI taxonomy): domain Eukaryota; kingdom Metazoa; phylum Chordata; class Amphibia; order Anura; family Aromobatidae; genus Anomaloglossus; species Anomaloglossus baeobatrachus. The sequence continues at coordinate 26,650 of NW_027443262.1, read as the reverse complement.
ATTACTACTTTCAATAAGTACACTTAAACGGCTAATTGGGAATAGAAAAACTGTAAAAAGCCCTCTGAGAAAGCCCCCCTCTAACCTTTGATAGTAAGCTTTTCTGTAGTCTGCCTGTTGATGTATTTTCCGTTTGAACTGTGCACAACATGAAGAGACGGAACACTGGCGGCTTGTCACAATGCCCCCCGATGACATCACAATAGCGCTGCTGCCTAGAAAACAAGCTGCGCAGAAGAAGTTGTTCTTTGGGTGGGAGGGTGGGCTAGTGGAAGGAGGGGGCAATCTCTTTTTTTCCCGGGTGGTAGGGGGATGACAGGAGAAGGGAAGCGGGTGGTGAGAAAGGTACAGAGGGCAGGGTTTGGGGGCTGGGAAGGAAAGGGAAAAGATTAGGGTTTGGGGATGATGAAAGGGCTTTCTACGGGTAAGGATGGCAAAGGGTGGCAGTGACGGAAAGTCAGGCAACCTGTCCTGTCCGTCTTTTTGTATCGTGAATTGGAAAGACTGCAAGGGGGAGGGGAGTTGCTTGCGCCCTAAAGGAGGAGTTATTCAGATTCATTGCAGTGGGCGGCGGCTGCAAAACGCACCATTCTTCTTGTTTTGGCTCTGCAAAGCAGCCTTTTCAAGGGTTGGCTTGGGTGACAAAATGTCTTGTGTAGGCGTGGGTTTGTCTCCCTCTCGCTCTCTCTCCCTAAGATGTGTCCGGCATAGGCCAGGGTGCCACTCGAGGCCCAAACCAATTCTGGTTATCGCTTCTCGGCCTTTTGGCTAAGATCAAGTGTAGTATCTGTTCTTATCAGTTTAATATCTGATACGTCCCCTATCTGGGGACCATATATTAAATGGATTTTTAGAACAGGGAGATGGAAAAAGAGCTTGCTCTGTCCACTCCACGCATTGACCTGGTATTGCAGTACCTCCAGGAACGGTGCACCCCTTCTTAACCCAGTTTCCAAAAGCAGAACTCAATTCACCTGATTCATATTAGCCCGATTTAATGAATTGGAAGAAAGCATACGTCTTCATATGCACCTCAATTTGGCCCATTCACTTTTCACACTTCCTCCTTTTGTTTTTTATCTTTCACACTTTTGACTTTCTTTATTCATCCAAATAGCAAACTCATCACCACTCAACCTGACCAACTCGGCTATGTCCCCGTGCTGCAGTTCTCTGTCTTATCTAGATCATTTGCAATTGAATGGAATAGATCCCTTTTGGACAAAGTGGATTCACCTGCTGCTGCAGTGACCACAGGTGTGATAACATCTAGAATTGGCATCTGGTGCGATCTCTCCGCTTCCACTCCAAAGAAAGTTACCTGTTTATTCCTATCATGCATTGGTTTTTGGGGTTTTCTTTGAGTAATGATGATCTCTTTAGTAGTCTGTTGGCGCCCTCTCCTGGAGGAATAGTTTGCTTGCTCTTGGACATTCTAAAAGAGAGGTCATAATAATAATAATAATAATAATTTTATTCATTTATATAGCGCTATTAATTCCATAGCACTTTACATACATTAGCTTCTGAGCTCAATTGGGGACAGTCATGGGTGATGAATGTTTGCAACCTACTGCGAAGCCTCATACCGCAATATAAGGAACGTCAAATACTAAGAAAGGGCGGCCTATGAAAGAATTACTACTTTCAATAAGTACACTTAAACGGCTAATTGGGAATAGAAAAACTGTAAAAAGCCCTCTGAGAAAGCCCCCCTCTAACCTTTGATAGTAAGCTTTTCTGTAGTCTGCCTGTTGATGTATTTTCCGTTTGAACTGTGCACAACATGAAGAGACGGAACACTGGCGGCTTGTCACAATGCCCCCCGATGACATCACAATAGCGCTGCTGCCTAGAAAACAAGCTGCGCAGAAGAAGTTGTTCTTTGGGTGGGAGGGTGGGCTAGTGGAAGGAGGGGGCAATCTCTTTTTTTCCCGGGTGGTAGGGGGATGACAGGAGAAGGGAAGCGGGTGGTGAGAAAGGTACAGAGGGCAGGGTTTGGGGGCTGGGAAGGAAAGGGAAAAGATTAGGGTTTGGGGATGATGAAAGGGCTTTCTACGGGTAAGGATGGCAAAGGGTGGCAGTGACGGAAAGTCAGGCAACCTGTCCTGTCCGTCTTTTTGTATCGTGAATTGGAAAGACTGCAAGGGGGAGGGGAGTTGCTTGCGCCCTAAAGGAGGAGTTATTCAGATTCATTGCAGTGGGCGGCGGCTGCAAAACGCACCATTCTTCTTGTTTTGGCTCTGCAAAGCAGCCTTTTCAAGGGTTGGCTTGGGTGACAAAATGTCTTGTGTAGGCGTGGGTTTGTCTCCCTCTCGCTCTCTCTCCCTAAGATGTGTCCGGCATAGGCCAGGGTGCCACTCGAGGCCCAAACCAATTCTGGTTATCGCTTCTCGGCCTTTTGGCTAAGATCAAGTGTAGTATCTGTTCTTATCAGTTTAATATCTGATACGTCCCCTATCTGGGGACCATATATTAAATGGATTTTTAGAACAGGGAGATGGAAAAAGAGCTTGCTCTGTCCACTCCACGCATTGACCTGGTATTGCAGTACCTCCAGGAACGGTGCACCCCTTCTTAACCCAGTTTCCAAAAGCAGAACTCAATTCACCTGATTCATATTAGCCCGATTTAATGAATTGGAAGAAAGCATACGTCTTCATATGCACCTCAATTTGGCCCATTCACTTTTCACACTTCCTCCTTTTGTTTTTTATCTTTCACACTTTTGACTTTCTTTATTCATCCAAATAGCAAACTCATCACCACTCAACCTGACCAACTCGGCTATGTCCCCGTGCTGCAGTTCTCTGTCTTATCTAGATCATTTGCAATTGAATGGAATAGATCCCTTTTGGACAAAGTGGATTCACCTGCTGCTGCAGTGACCACAGGTGTGATAACATCTAGAATTGGCATCTGGTGCGATCTCTCCGCTTCCACTCCAAAGAAAGTTACCTGTTTATTCCTATCATGCATTGGTTTTTGGGGTTTTCTTTGAGTAATGATGATCTCTTTAGTAGTCTGTTGGCGCCCTCTCCTGGAGGAATAGTTTGCTTGCTCTTGGACATTCTAAAAGAGAGGTCATGATAGACATTGAGCTTCTGAGCTCAATTGGGGACAGTCATGGGTGATGAATGTTTGCAACCTACTGCGAAGCCTCATACCGCAATATAAGGAACGTCAAATACTAAGAAAGGGCGGCCTATGAAAGAATTACTACTTTCAATAAGTACACTTAAACGGCTAATTGGGAATAGAAAAACTGTAAAAAGCCCTCTGAGAAAGCCCCCCTCTAACCTTTGATAGTAAGCTTTTCTGTAGTCTGCCTGTTGATGTATTTTCCGTTTGAACTGTGCACAACATGAAGAGACGGAACACTGGCGGCTTGTCACAATGCCCCCCGATGACATCACAATAGCGCCGCTGCCTAGAAAACAAGCTGCGCAGAAGAAGTTGTTCTTTGGGTGGGAGGGTGGGCTAGTGGAAGGAGGGGGCAATCTCTTTTTTTCCCGGGTGGTAGGGGGATGACAGGAGAAGGGAAGCGGGTGGTGAGAAAGGTACAGAGGGCAGGGTTTGGGGGCTGGGAAGGAAAGGGAAAAGATTAGGGTTTGGGGATGATGAAAGGGCTTTCTACGGGTAAGGATGGCAAAGGGTGGCAGTGACGGAAAGTCAGGCAACCTGTCCTGTCCGTCTTTTTGTATCGTGAATTGGAAAGACTGCAAGGGGGAGGGGAGTTGCTTGCGCCCTAAAGGAGGAGTTATTCAGATTCATTGCAGTGGGCGGCGGCTGCAAAACGCACCATTCTTCTTGTTTTGGCTCTGCAAAGCAGCCTTTTCAAGGGTTGGCTTGGGTGACAAAATGTCTTGTGTAGGCGTGGGTTTGTCTCCCTCTCGCTCTCTCTCCCTAAGATGTGTCCGGCATAGGCCAGGGTGCCACTCGAGGCCCAAACCAATTCTGGTTATCGCTTCTCGGCCTTTTGGCTAAGATCAAGTGTAGTATCTGTTCTTATCAGAACAAACTGAGCTAGCTACACTTGACGAGATACGATCAGGGAGACAAGCTCCGAAGCCCAGCCGAGACCGAAAGAGGGAGATCGGACGGAAGAAGAGCTTGGCAGAAAGAAGCAAGAAGACGAAGGCTCGGAGAAGACTTGGGGAGACCAGAGGAACTTCGAGGAGGAACACAGCGGGAGAAGACACCCGGAGAAGAATCCAAGATCCAGCTCCGGGAACTCAAGCAGGAACCAGCCATGGCAAGCAAGCCAGAGAAGGCAGCCAAGAAGGCTCAGGACCCAGGGACCTCCAGGAAGGCTCATCCAGAGGCTTCTTCGGCCCAAGAGGCCCCTACCTCCGACGCCAGCCAGCCGGAGGGAGCCCGGACGCCGCCTGAAAAGGCTCCAACCCTGGAGCCTTGGATGCGGCAGACGGTCGCCCTGAAGCTGAAGGCGGTGGATGGTAGGTTGCCGGACATGTCCAGCGACGTGTTCTGCAAGAAGATGATTCTGGATCAGGGCTTCTCCAGGGCGGAAACCCTGAGTGTCCAGACCTTCATGACTGGCATTTTTCTGGTAACCTTTGCCACGGTGAATGCCTGCAGGAGATACTGGGAGGCGATGAACGCAGCGATGCCGGACTCCCCTTTTCATTCTTTTTTAGGATCCTGTCCTATACAGAGGGATGAGAAGAGGATCACGGTCTCCATGCGGAACCCGCACACCCCAGGAAGAGACATCTCCACGTTCCTGGGACGTCTCTGCACAGTGGTGAGGGAGCCATCCCACATCCTTAACGGCAACGGATTCTGGACGGGTAAGTGGTCAGTAACCGTTCGACTCCACAGGGATCCAGCATCCGAGGATGGTCTCCAGCACCTGCCCCCGACATTCTCTCTGGGAAACTCCTTTGGTCTCATCTACTACCCGGACATGCCACACAACTGCAGGAAATGTGGCGGGAAAGGGCATTCGATGAAGACCTGCAAGGAGGACGCCTGCAGGGTTTGCCGGGTGACAGGACACAGCTCCAAGGACTGTCCAAAGAAGAAGACTTGCAACCTATGTGGACAGGCGGACCACCTTTACAAGGACTGCCCACAGCGGGAGAAATCCTGGGCAAGGGTTGCCGCGGCGACCCAGTATCGGGTAGTCACAGCTTCGTCGACCAAGGCAGCTACGACCAAGGCCACAGAGGCCAAGGACAAGGCGGCCAAGAACCCAGCGACCGTGGCTCCAGCCGATGCCCCAGCAGCCACGGAGTCCAGGGAAAAGAAGGGTAAGAAAACTGTTGCCCCCTCCCTGGCCCCCCCCCCTGTCACCCCTGTCCAAACCCCTCCCCCCCCGGCCAACCCTACTGAGGATTCCACTACCTCCACCTCATTTCCCTACTCCTCAGTTGGTCTCCTCACCCCCCCCCCAAAGCCCACTCTCCCTCCCCAGACCATGAGAGCAGAGGGCCTCAGCACTCTTGCACTTTTCACCGAGGAGGATTTTCCAGCTCTTGTCTCCTCAGGTACAGGCCAAAGGAAAAGGAAGGTGGAAGATAGTCCTGTCGCAGAACCTTCCAAGCTGTTCATTGTGGACCCCAATCCACCCCAGGAAGAGGAGGATGGCCTCCTCCCAGAACCGGACGTGTTGGAGCAGATGGTGGAGTCCCTTGTGGCCGAAGAAGAAATGGAGGAGTCGGAAGCCACTGAGGCACCATCCCTGCTCGATCAGCTAGAAGAAGAGGGTCTGCTGGAGATACCCTTACCAGCAGGTGCCAAAGAGGAAGAACCGCCCGACCGGAGTGGTAACTAAGGCACACCGCCTGCTCTAACTTTCTCTTTCCTCCAATGACTGCTAACATTAACATCTTTTCCATTAATGTTAGGAGCATCAGAGACAAGTTCCGACGTCAGACAATTTTTGCGTTCCTTAACACTCAGTCTAGTGATGTATTTTTCCTGCAGGAATGCTCCCTTCCCTCCTCTAGGTCCTTCAACCATCTGGCCAGGGAGTGGACCCATGGCCCATCCTACTGGTCTGGCGGGGGCGACTGTAGGTCCGCGGGGGTCGCCGTGCTGATCAGGGGAAGCGCCTTCACATTGGACTCTGTTCAGGAAATCGTCTGCGGCAGGTTACTGCTCGTGGATGGCACCTGGGCGGGAGAACCTGTCAGGTTCATCAATGTGTATGCTTCTCCTGTGAAGAGCGATCGACTGGAGCTCCTCCAAGCCCTGCGCCCTCAGCTCGCTACCGCCAGGACGGTAGTGATGGCCGGGGATTTCAACTGCCCGATTGAGGAGGATGGACGCAGTTCTGGAACGGCTGCCAAGTTGGACGTCACATCCAAACTGCTCATTGAGATGGTGACCGAAGCCTCTCTTGTGGACGTTGTTGGCTCCATCGGACTCGGATCCGTGAACTATTCATGGTGCCGATCCGATGGCTCGCTGCGTTCCAGGATTGACTTTGTGTTTACCTCTCGGGCGGTTGGGCGGAGTGGGCACTCGATGGTCCCCTGCTTCTTCTCTGACCACAGAGCCATTCACTTTCAAGGTGTGCTGGGCCATGGCTTCCCCATTGGCCCGGGCTCCTGGAAGCTGAACTGCTCTCTGCTGGAAAAGGGTGAGATTCTGGAGGAGCTTAGAGCTGCCTACTCCACGTGGCGGGCCTACAAGGCGGGCTTCCAGTCTGTTTCTGACTGGTGGGAATACGTTAAACTCGAGTTCCGTTTCTTCTTTCAGGCAAAGAGTCAACAACAGGCGTGTCTGAAGAGGAGGGACTTCAGGAGACTCCAGCGTGAGCTGCGTTCCCTGCAGGACCTTCTTCGATGCGGCTGGGACGTGAGAGAGGAGCTGGAGGAGACTAAGAGGAGCCTGAAAAGGCACTTCGAGGAGGAGTCCGAGCGAATTGTCTTCCGTTCCAAAGTGGAGAACCTGGAGAAGGGTGAGAAATGTAACTCGTTCTTTTTCAGGAAACTCCACGCCGGTCACACGCCCATGAATGAACTACGAGACGAGAGTGGAAGCATACGATGCGGGAAAGAGAATGTGATGAAGGTCGTCAGCGACTTCTACAGCGAACTCTACGCCCGCAAGACTACTGACCCCGAGGCCGCCGATAAGTTCCTGTCAGGTATCACTAACCATCTTGACCCTGCAGACGCGGCGGCCATGGACGTTCCTCTGACGGTGGACGAGCTGCTCTCGGCCGCCAAATCCTTTAGTTCTGGCAGGACACCGGGCAGTGACGGCCTCCCAGCAGAGCTCTATGTAGCGCTGGGAGACCTAATCTGTCCGGACCTGTTAGGGCTGTATGAGGAGATGGTGGTGGAGGGCAGAATGCCTCCATCTCTGAGGGAAGGAATGGTCACGATCCTGTACAAGCGTAAAGGAGAGAGGTGCGACCTGAAGAATTGGCGTCCCATCACCCTTCTGAATGTCGACTACAAGATCCTGGCCAAGACGATGGCAACGAGACTGAAGACGGTTATCGGACGGATCATCCACCCGGATCAGACCTGCGGCATCCCCGGACGTCGCATCGCAGACAGCCTGGCTCTCATGCGGGACACGGTCGAGTACATCAAAGCCCGCCGGGTGCACGCAGCCCTGATCTCGTTGGATCAGGAAAAGGCCTTCGACCGTGTTTCCCATGAGTTCCTGGGCAAAGCTCTGCACAGGTTAGGTTTGGGTAACATGTTTTGTTTGTATGTCCAACTAATGTATTTTGATATTCACAGCTCGGTGTTGGTAAACGGCTGGAAGACTGACCCCTTCCCGGTCCTCTCAGGGGTCAGACAAGGCTGTCCTCTGTCACCTCTTCTTTTTGTTTGTGTTATAGAACTCTTTGCAGAGGCTATCCGGCGGAATGGAGAGATCAGAGGGATCACCGCACCAGGACCAGAACGCTTCGAGGTCAAGTGCTCGCTCTACATGGACGACGTGACCATCTTCTGCGCGGACCGGCGCTCAGTCGACACCCTCGTCCAGACCTGTGAGACCTTCGGACGGGCTTCGGGAGCCAAAGTCAACTGCGGGAAGTCGGAAGCCATGCTCTTCGGGGACTGGCAGCCGGCCTCTTCCGCCCCCTTCCCTTTCAGCATCCAGCCGGATTTCATCAAGGTTCTTGGAGTCTGGTTCGGGAAGGAAGGAGCAGCCCTCAAGTCCTGGGAGGAACGCTTGACCAAGATCACCCAACGGATCGGTCTGTGGAGCCTCAGACGCCTCACCTGTGAGGGCAAAGCACTGGTCCTGCGTAACGAGGTACTGCCCGTGCTGCAGTACACGGCCCAGGCCTGGCCCCCCCTTGCCACCGTGTGCAGGGCCATTACCAGGACGGTGTTTCGTTTTGTCTGGGGATCCAAGATGGACAGAGTAAAGCGGAGCATCATGTACAAGGATCCTCGCAAGGGTGGGAAGGGCGTACCCGATATCCCCACCCTCCTGCGATCCTCCTTCGTATGTGACTGCGTTCGCCGAACTCTGCGAGTCAAGAGAGGTTCCGCGGGTGGGTCCATGTCTCGCTTCTTCCTGCTCCCCCTTTGGAGACGGTTAGGCTGGGACAAGTGGGACAGCTCCTTCCCCTACAACTGGACGGCGCCATGGTTCTACGGAGACGTGGTTCGGTTTGTGAGGGAACACCAACTGGAGGGACTCAAGCCTGATTTGTGGAAGCCAAAGACTATCCACAAACTCATCAGAGCCAAGGACGAAATAGAGAACATTCCAGGACTTCATCACGACACACTGGAGACTGTTTGGACAAACGTGTCATCGGCTGGATTGACCAACGGGCACAAGGACTTGTCATGGATGGCGATACAGGGCGGACTGCCCGTCCGGTCATTCATGCACGCCCGGAACCTGTGCAAAACCCGGTACTGCCCAAGGTGCCCCTTCGTGGAGGAAACATCGCTGCACGCCTTTTGGGACTGCCGTTTCGCACAGCGCCTGTTGGTTGCCCTGGAGGATGACCTGAGGAACTCCGTCCCCAGAGGGAGCCTATCGTACCATTCCGTACTTTATGGACTCTTCCCTGGGACTCACACCGTTGGAGCCATCCAGGAGGCTTGGCGCCTTATGAACTGCTTTAAGGACGCTATTTGGGTCGCCAGGAACCGGCTCATCTTGAAGAGGGAGAGGATGTCTATCCAGGATTGCCGCAGGCTGATCCACAGCCTGCTCAGAGACTATTCCATCATGGACAGTCCGGACGACAGCGCCGAGGAGGAGGTTTAGACCTCTTCCATGCCCCCTCCCTCCTTTTCCCGTTATGTGCGTCTTTCAATAAAGCTTCGGGCCTGTGACTTCCCCACCCTATCCCCCTTTTCCCCTACCCCCATCCCCCAATCGCCGGTTCGTCGTTATTTATTGTCTAACTTTTTCTTTCAGCTTGAGTGTTATGGATAAGCATAGGAGCGTGATGTATAGTTTAGTGCGTCGTACTCTATGGCTATGTAAGAAGGATTGTATATTTCTGTGTGTACGGGGCTGCGGCACTGTACACGGTTTGTTACCTTTTTGTGAGTAGTGCATGATAATAAAGATGCTGTTAAATCAAAAAATCTGTTCTTATCAGTTTAATATCTGATACGTCCCCTATCTGGGGACCATATATTAAATGGATTTTTAGAACAGGGAGATGGAAAAAGAGCTTGCTCTGTCCACTCCACGCATTGACCTGGTATTGCAGTACCTCCAGGAACGGTGCACCCCTTCTTAACCCAGTTTCCAAAAGCAGAACTCAATTCACCTGATTCATATTAGCCCGATTTAATGAATTGGAAGAAAGCATACGTCTTCATATGCACCTCAATTTGGCCCATTCACTTTTCACACTTCCTCCTTTTGTTTTTTATCTTTCACACTTTTGACTTTCTTTATTCATCCAAATAGCAAACTCATCACCACTCAACCTGACCAACTCGGCTATGTCCCCGTGCTGCAGTTCTCTGTCTTATCTAGATCATTTGCAATTGAATGGAATAGATCCCTTTTGGACAAAGTGGATTCACCTGCTGCTGCAGTGACCACAGGTGTGATAACATCTAGAATTGGCATCTGGTGCGATCTCTCCGCTTCCACTCCAAAGAAAGTTACCTGTTTATTCCTATCATGCATTGGTTTTTGGGGTTTTCTTTGAGTAATGATGATCTCTTTAGTAGTCTGTTGGCGCCCTCTCCTGGAGGAATAGTTTGCTTGCTCTTGGACATTCTAAAAGAGAGGTCATGATAGACATTGAGCTTCTGAGCTCAATTGGGGACAGTCATGGGTGATGAATGTTTGCAACCTACTGCGAAGCCTCATACCGCAATATAAGGAACGTCAAATACTAAGAAAGGGCGGCCTATGAAAGAATTACTACTTTCAATAAGTACACTTAAACGGCTAATTGGGAATAGAAAAACTGTAAAAAGCCCTCTGAGAAAGCCCCCCTCTAACCTTTGATAGTAAGCTTTTCTGTAGTCTGCCTGTTGATGTATTTTCCGTTTGAACTGTGCACAACATGAAGAGACGGAACACTGGCGGCTTGTCACAATGCCCCCCGATGACATCACAATAGCGCTGCTGCCTAGAAAACAAGCTGCGCAGAAGAAGTTGTTCTTTGGGTGGGAGGGTGGGCTAGTGGAAGGAGGGGGCAATCTCTTTTTTTCCCGGGTGGTAGGGGGATGACAGGAGAAGGGAAGCGGGTGGTGAGAAAGGTACAGAGGGCAGGGTTTGGGGGCTGGGAAGGAAAGGGAAAAGATTAGGGTTTGGGGATGATGAAAGGGCTTTCTACGGGTAAGGATGGCAAAGGGTGGCAGTGACGGAAAGTCAGGCAACCTGTCCTGTCCGTCTTTTTGTATCGTGAATTGGAAAGACTGCAAGGGGGAGGGGAGTTGCTTGCGCCCTAAAGGAGGAGTTATTCAGATTCATTGCAGTGGGCGGCGGCTGCAAAACGCACCATTCTTCTTGTTTTGGCTCTGCAAAGCAGCCTTTTCAAGGGTTGGCTTGGGTGACAAAATGTCTTGTGTAGGCGTGGGTTTGTCTCCCTCTCGCTCTCTCTCCCTAAGATGTGTCCGGCATAGGCCAGGGTGCCACTCGAGGCCCAAACCAATTCTGGTTATCGCTTCTCGGCCTTTTGGCTAAGATCAAGTGTAGTATCTGTTCTTATCAGTTTAATATCTGATACGTCCCCTATCTGGGGACCATATATTAAATGGATTTTTAGAACAGGGAGATGGAAAAAGAGCTTGCTCTGTCCACTCCACGCATTGACCTGGTATTGCAGTACCTCCAGGAACGGTGCACCCCTTCTTAACCCAGTTTCCAAAAGCAGAACTCAATTCACCTGATTCATATTAGCCCGATTTAATGAATTGGAAGAAAGCATACGTCTTCATATGCACCTCAATTTGGCCCATTCACTTTTCACACTTCCTCCTTTTGTTTTTTATCTTTCACACTTTTGACTTTCTTTATTCATCCAAATAGCAAACTCATCACCACTCAACCTGACCAACTCGGCTATGTCCCCGTGCTGCAGTTCTCTGTCTTATCTAGATCATTTGCAATTGAATGGAATAGATCCCTTTTGGACAAAGTGGATTCACCTGCTGCTGCAGTGACCACAGGTGTGATAACATCTAGAATTGGCATCTGGTGCGATCTCTCCGCTTCCACTCCAAAGAAAGTTACCTGTTTATTCCTATCATGCATTGGTTTTTGGGGTTTTCTTTGAGTAATGATGATCTCTTTAGTAGTCTGTTGGCGCCCTCTCCTGGAGGAATAGTTTGCTTGCTCTTGGACATTCTAAAAGAGAGGTCATGATAGACATTGAGCTTCTGAGCTCAATTGGGGACAGTCATGGGTGATGAATGTTTGCAACCTACTGCGAAGCCTCATACCGCAATATAAGGAACGTCAAATACTAAGAAAGGGCGGCCTATGAAAGAATTACTACTTTCAATAAGTACACTTAAACGGCTAATTGGGAATAGAAAAACTGTAAAAAGCCCTCTGAGAAAGCCCCCCTCTAACCTTTGATAGTAAGCTTTTCTGTAGTCTGCCTGTTGATGTATTTTCCGTTTGAACTGTGCACAACATGAAGAGACGGAACACTGGCGGCTTGTCACAATGCCCCCCGATGACATCACAATAGCGCTGCTGCCTAGAAAACAAGCTGCGCAGAAGAAGTTGTTCTTTGGGTGGGAGGGTGGGCTAGTGGAAGGAGGGGGCAATCTCTTTTTTTCCCGGGTGGTAGGGGGATGACAGGAGAAGGGAAGCGGGTGGTGAGAAAGGTACAGAGGGCAGGGTTTGGGGGCTGGGAAGGAAAGGGAAAAGATTAGGGTTTGGGGATGATGAAAGGGCTTTCTACGGGTAAGGATGGCAAAGGGTGGCAGTGACGGAAAGTCAGGCAACCTGTCCTGTCCGTCTTTTTGTATCGTGAATTGGAAAGACTGCAAGGGGGAGGGGAGTTGCTTGCGCCCTAAAGGAGGAGTTATTCAGATTCATTGCAGTGGGCGGCGGCTGCAAAACGCACCATTCTTCTTGTTTTGGCTCTGCAAAGCAGCCTTTTCAAGGGTTGGCTTGGGTGACAAAATGTCTTGTGTAGGCGTGGGTTTGTCTCCCTCTCGCTCTCTCTCCCTAAGATGTGTCCGGCATAGGCCAGGGTGCCACTCGAGGCCCAAACCAATTCTGGTTATCGCTTCTCGGCCTTTTGGCTAAGATCAAGTGTAGTATCTGTTCTTATCAGTTTAATATCTGATACGTCCCCTATCTGGGGACCATATATTAAATGGATTTTTAGAACAGGGAGATGGAAAAAGAGCTTGCTCTGTCCACTCCACGCATTGACCTGGTATTGCAGTACCTCCAGGAACGGTGCACCCCTTCTTAACCCAGTTTCCAAAAGCAGAACTCAATTCACCTGATTCATATTAGCCCGATTTAATGAATTGGAAGAAAGCATACGTCTTCATATGCACCTCAATTTGGCCCATTCACTTTTCACACTTCCTCCTTTTGTTTTTTATCTTTCACACTTTTGACTTTCTTTATTCATCCAAATAGCAAACTCATCACCACTCAACCTGACCAACTCGGCTATGTCCCCGTGCTGCAGTTCTCTGTCTTATCTAGATCATTTGCAATTGAATGGAATAGATCCCTTTTGGACAAAGTGGATTCACCTGCTGCTGCAGTGACCACAGGTGTGATAACATCTAGAATTGGCATCTGGTGCGATCTCTCCGCTTCCACTCCAAAGAAAGTTACCTGTTTATTCCTATCATGCATTGGTTTTTGGGGTTTTCTTTGAGTAATGATGATCTCTTTAGTAGTCTGTTGGCGCCCTCTCCTGGAGGAATAGTTTGCTTGCTCTTGGACATTCTAAAAGAGAGGTCATGATAGACATTGAGCTTCTGAGCTCAATTGGGGACAGTCATGGGTGATGAATGTTTGCAACCTACTGCGAAGCCTCATACCGCAATATAAGGAACGTCAAATACTAAGAAAGGGCGGCCTATGAAAGAATTACTACTTTCAATAAGTACACTTAAACGGCTAATTGGGAATAGAAAAACTGTAAAAAGCCCTCTGAGAAAGCCCCCCTCTAACCTTTGATAGTAAGCTTTTCTGTAGTCTGCCTGTTGATGTATTTTCCGTTTGAACTGTGCACAACATGAAGAGACGGAACACTGGCGGCTTGTCACAATGCCCCCCGATGACATCACAATAGCGCTGCTGCCTAGAAAACAAGCTGCGCAGAAGAAGTTGTTCTTTGGGTGGGAGGGTGGGCTAGTGGAAGGAGGGGGCAATCTCTTTTTTTCCCGGGTGGTAGGGGGATGACAGGAGAAGGGAAGCGGGTGGTGAGAAAGGTACAGAGGGCAGGGTTTGGGGGCTGGGAAGGAAAGGGAAAAGATTAGGGTTTGGGGATGATGAAAGGGCTTTCTACGGGTAAGGATGGCAAAGGGTGGCAGTGACGGAAAGTCAGGCAACCTGTCCTGTCCGTCTTTTTGTATCGTGAATTGGAAAGACTGCAAGGGGGAGGGGAGTTGCTTGCGCCCTAAAGGAGGAGTTATTCAGATTCATTGCAGTGGGCGGCGGCTGCAAAACGCACCATTCTTCTTGTTTTGGCTCTGCAAAGCAGCCTTTTCAAGGGTTGGCTTGGGTGACAAAATGTCTTGTGTAGGCGTGGGTTTGTCTCCCTCTCGCTCTCTCTCCCTAAGATGTGTCCGGCATAGGCCAGGGTGCCACTCGAGGCCCAAACCAATTCTGGTTATCGCTTCTCGGCCTTTTGGCTAAGATCAAGTGTAGTATCTGTTCTTATCAGTTTAATATCTGATACGTCCCCTATCTGGGGACCATATATTAAATGGATTTTTAGAACAGGGAGATGGAAAAAGAGCTTGCTCTGTCCACTCCACGCATTGACCTGGTATTGCAGTACCTCCAGGAACGGTGCACCCCTTCTTAACCCAGTTTCCAAAAGCAGAACTCAATTCACCTGATTCATATTAGCCCGATTTAATGAATTGGAAGAAAGCATACGTCTTCATATGCACCTCAATTTGGCCCATTCACTTTTCACACTTCCTCCTTTTGTTTTTTATCTTTCACACTTTTGACTTTCTTTATTCATCCAAATAGCAAACTCATCACCACTCAACCTGACCAACTCGGCTATGTCCCCGTGCTGCAGTTCTCTGTCTTATCTAGATCATTTGCAATTGAATGGAATAGATCCCTTTTGGACAAAGTGGATTCACCTGCTGCTGCAGTGACCACAGGTGTGATAACATCTAGAATTGGCATCTGGTGCGATCTCTCCGCTTCCACTCCAAAGAAAGTTACCTGTTTATTCCTATCATGCATTGGTTTTTGGGGTTTTCTTTGAGTAATGATGATCTCTTTAGTAGTCTGTTGGCGCCCTCTCCTGGAGGAATAGTTTGCTTGCTCTTGGACATTCTAAAAGAGAGGTCATGATAGACATTGAGCTTCTGAGCTCAATTGGGGACAGTCATGGGTGATGAATGTTTGCAACCTACTGCGAAGCCTCATACCGCAATATAAGGAACGTCAAATACTAAGAAAGGGCGGCCTATGAAAGAATTACTACTTTCAATAAGTACACTTAAACGGCTAATTGGGAATAGAAAAACTGTAAAAAGCCCTCTGAGAAAGCCCCCCTCTAACCTTTGATAGTAAGCTTTTCTGTAGTCTGCCTGTTGATGTATTTTCCGTTTGAACTGTGCACAACATGAAGAGACGGAACACTGGCGGCTTGTCACAATGCCCCCCGATGACATCACAATAGCGCTGCTGCCTAGAAAACAAGCTGCGCAGAAGAAGTTGTTCTTTGGGTGGGAGGGTGGGCTAGTGGAAGGAGGGGGCAATCTCTTTTTTTCCCGGGTGGTAGGGGGATGACAGGAGAAGGGAAGCGGGTGGTGAGAAAGGTACAGAGGGCAGGGTTTGGGGGCTGGGAAGGAAAGGGAAAAGATTAGGGTTTGGGGATGATGAAAGGGCTTTCTACGGGTAAGGATGGCAAAGGGTGGCAGTGACGGAAAGTCAGGCAACCTGTCCTGTCCGTCTTTTTGTATCGTGAATTGGAAAGACTGCAAGGGGGAGGGGAGTTGCTTGCGCCCTAAAGGAGGAGTTATTCAGATTCATTGCAGTGGGCGGCGGCTGCAAAACGCACCATTCTTCTTGTTTTGGCTCTGCAAAGCAGCCTTTTCAAGGGTTGGCTTGGGTGACAAAATGTCTTGTGTAGGCGTGGGTTTGTCTCCCTCTCGCTCTCTCTCCCTAAGATGTGTCCGGCATAGGCCAGGGTGCCACTCGAGGCCCAAACCAATTCTGGTTATCGCTTCTCGGCCTTTTGGCTAAGATCAAGTGTAGTATCTGTTCTTATCAGTTTAATATCTGATACGTCCCCTATCTGGGGACCATATATTAAATGGATTTTTAGAACAGGGAGATGGAAAAAGAGCTTGCTCTGTCCACTCCACGCATTGACCTGGTATTGCAGTACCTCCAGGAACGGTGCACCCCTTCTTAACCCAGTTTCCAAAAGCAGAACTCAATTCACCTGATTCATATTAGCCCGATTTAATGAATTGGAAGAAAGCATACGTCTTCATATGCACCTCAATTTGGCCCATTCACTTTTCACACTTCCTCCTTTTGTTTTTTATCTTTCACACTTTTGACTTTCTTTATTCATCCAAATAGCAAACTCATCACCACTCAACCTGACCAACTCGGCTATGTCCCCGTGCTGCAGTTCTCTGTCTTATCTAGATCATTTGCAATTGAATGGAATAGATCCCTTTTGGACAAAGTGGATTCACCTGCTGCTGCAGTGACCACAGGTGTGATAACATCTAGAATTGGCATCTGGTGCGATCTCTCCGCTTCCACTCCAAAGAAAGTTACCTGTTTATTCCTATCATGCATTGGTTTTTGGGGTTTTCTTTGAGTAATGATGATCTCTTTAGTAGTCTGTTGGCGCCCTCTCCTGGAGGAATAGTTTGCTTGCTCTTGGACATTCTAAAAGAGAGGTCATGATAGACATTGAGCTTCTGAGCTCAATTGGGGACAGTCATGGGTGATGAATGTTTGCAACCTACTGCGAAGCCTCATACCGCAATATAAGGAACGTCAAATACTAAGAAAGGGCGGCCTATGAAAGAATTACTACTTTCAATAAGTACACTTAAACGGCTAATTGGGAATAGAAAAACTGTAAAAAGCCCTCTGAGAAAGCCCCCCTCTAACCTTTGATAGTAAGCTTTTCTGTAGTCTGCCTGTTGATGTATTTTCCGTTTGAACTGTGCACAACATGAAGAGACGGAACACTGGCGGCTTGTCACAATGCCCCCCGATGACATCACAATAGCGCTGCTGCCTAGAAAACAAGCTGCGCAGAAGAAGTTGTTCTTTGGGTGGGAGGGTGGGCTAGTGGAAGGAGGGGGCAATCTCTTTTTTTCCCGGGTGGTAGGGGGATGACAGGAGAAGGGAAGCGGGTGGTGAGAAAGGTACAGAGGGCAGGGTTTGGGGGCTGGGAAGGAAAGGGAAAAGATTAGGGTTTGGGGATGATGAAAGGGCTTTCTACGGGTAAGGATGGCAAAGGGTGGCAGTGACGGAAAGTCAGGCAACCTGTCCTGTCCGTCTTTTTGTATCGTGAATTGGAAAGACTGCAAGGGGGAGGGGAGTTGCTTGCGCCCTAAAGGAGGAGTTATTCAGATTCATTGCAGTGGGCGGCGGCTGCAAAACGCACCATTCTTCTTGTTTTGGCTCTGCAAAGCAGCCTTTTCAAGGGTTGGCTTGGGTGACAAAATGTCTTGTGTAGGCGTGGGTTTGTCTCCCTCTCGCTCTCTCTCCCTAAGATGTGTCCGGCATAGGCCAGGGTGCCACTCGAGGCCCAAACCAATTCTGGTTATCGCTTCTCGGCCTTTTGGCTAAGATCAAGTGTAGTATCGTTCGAAAAGGTGGTTTAAGGCTCCGGCCACCTTAGTACAATGATGCAATGCACACTGGAAGGTTGCACTTGTTAGTACTTTGGGAGGATAGTATATCCATCTAGAGGAAACCATGGCCCTACCAGGATTGAGGCTATTAGACTGAGTAAGTGTGGGGGTTATGGTGCAATGTGCCCCAGGAATGGACACCCTGGAGGGAGTCTGAACTTGCTAGGTTGGGACCCTGGTAAGCCTCAGACTCTGTCGCACGCCGCGCCTTGCCTATTCATACTTTCCAAGCATATTGCCCTATCCTGGCCTTCTGGCTAAGAAGGGAAATTTTTATAATCCCGGTCGGAGGTCCGGTCAGCTTTGGGCTGAGAAACCAACACCCGGTTGGAGGTCCGGGTCAGCTTTGGCTGAGAAACCAACACCCGGTTGGAGGTCCGGTTAGCCTTGGGCTGAGAAACCAACACCCGGTTGGAGGTCCGGTCAGCCTTGGGCTGAGAAACCAACACCCGGTTGGAGATCCGGTCAGCCTTGGGCTGAGAAACCAACACCGGTTGACGGTCCGGGCAGTCTCGGCTGCGAAACCAACGACTAGTAGCTCCCTACTCCACTTGGGTAAGATGCCTCGGTGGACGCTGGGAGCAACAACAAGGCTCAACCAGGCTTCGGCTTGGGGGAGCACCGAAGATCCCTGACCCTCGCTGTGGCCTTCTGGCTCGGAGGGACGGGGTTGATTTTTGGGGATCCTCTTCTCACGGAGTGGTCCACACGAATCCTAGCCTTTGCACTGTTTTTGGTGTGACTTCGGTCATGCATTTTTGCGGTGCTTTGGAAAGCTTCATTAAATCAAAATCTGTTCTTATCAGTTTAATATCTGATACGTCCCCTATCTGGGGACCATATATTAAATGGATTTTTAGAACAGGGAGATGGAAAAAGAGCTTGCTCTGTCCACTCCACGCATTGACCTGGTATTGCAGTACCTCCAGGAACGGTGCACCCCTTCTTAACCCAGTTTCCAAAAGCAGAACTCAATTCACCTGATTCATATTAGCCCGATTTAATGAATTGGAAGAAAGCATACGTCTTCATATGCACCTCAATTTGGCCCATTCACTTTTCACACTTCCTCCTTTTGTTTTTTATCTTTCACACTTTTGACTTTCTTTATTCATCCAAATAGCAAACTCATCACCACTCAACCTGACCAACTCGGCTATGTCCCCGTGCTGCAGTTCTCTGTCTTATCTAGATCATTTGCAATTGAATGGAATAGATCCCTTTTGGACAAAGTGGATTCACCTGCTGCTGCAGTGACCACAGGTGTGATAACATCTAGAATTGGCATCTGGTGCGATCTCTCCGCTTCCACTCCAAAGAAAGTTACCTGTTTATTCCTATCATGCATTGGTTTTTGGGGTTTTCTTTGAGTAATGATGATCTCTTTAGTAGTCTGTTGGCGCCCTCTCCTGGAGGAATAGTTTGCTTGCTCTTGGACATTCTAAAAGAGAGGTCATGATAGACATTGAGCTTCTGAGCTCAATTGGGGACAGTCATGGGTGATGAATGTTTGCAACCTACTGCGAAGCCTCATACCGCAATATAAGGAACGTCAAATACTAAGAAAGGGCGGCCTATGAAAGAATTACTACTTTCAATAAGTACACTTAAACGGCTAATTGGGAATAGAAAAACTGTAAAAAGCCCTCTGAGAAAGCCCCCCTCTAACCTTTGATAGTAAGCTTTTCTGTAGTCTGCCTGTTGATGTATTTTCCGTTTGAACTGTGCACAACATGAAGAGACGGAACACTGGCGGCTTGTCACAATGCCCCCCGATGACATCACAATAGCGCTGCTGCCTAGAAAACAAGCTGCGCAGAAGAAGTTGTTCTTTGGGTGGGAGGGTGGGCTAGTGGAAGGAGGGGGCAATCTCTTTTTTTCCCGGGTGGTAGGGGGATGACAGGAGAAGGGAAGCGGGTGGTGAGAAAGGTACAGAGGGCAGGGTTTGGGGGCTGGGAAGGAAAGGGAAAAGATTAGGGTTTGGGGATGATGAAAGGGCTTTCTACGGGTAAGGATGGCAAAGGGTGGCAGTGACGGAAAGTCAGGCAACCTGTCCTGTCCGTCTTTTTGTATCGTGAATTGGAAAGACTGCAAGGGGGAGGGGAGTTGCTTGCGCCCTAAAGGAGGAGTTATTCAGATTCATTGCAGTGGGCGGCGGCTGCAAAACGCACCATTCTTCTTGTTTTGGCTCTGCAAAGCAGCCTTTTCAAGGGTTGGCTTGGGTGACAAAATGTCTTGTGTAGGCGTGGGTTTGTCTCCCTCTCGCTCTCTCTCCCTAAGATGTGTCCGGCATAGGCCAGGGTGCCACTCGAGGCCCAAACCAATTCTGGTTATCGCTTCTCGGCCTTTTGGCTAAGATCAAGTGTAGTATCTGTTCTTATCAGTTTAATATCTGATACGTCCCCTATCTGGGGACCATATATTAAATGGATTTTTAGAACAGGGAGATGGAAAAAGAGCTTGCTCTGTCCACTCCACGCATTGACCTGGTATTGCAGTACCTCCAGGAACGGTGCACCCCTTCTTAACCCAGTTTCCAAAAGCAGAACTCAATTCACCTGATTCATATTAGCCCGATTTAATGAATTGGAAGAAAGCATACGTCTTCATATGCACCTCAATTTGGCCCATTCACTTTTCACACTTCCTCCTTTTGTTTTTTATCTTTCACACTTTTGACTTTCTTTATTCATCCAAATAGCAAACTCATCACCACTCAACCTGACCAACTCGGCTATGTCCCCGTGCTGCAGTTCTCTGTCTTATCTAGATCATTTGCAATTGAATGGAATAGATCCCTTTTGGACAAAGTGGATTCACCTGCTGCTGCAGTGACCACAGGTGTGATAACATCTAGAATTGGCATCTGGTGCGATCTCTCCGCTTCCACTCCAAAGAAAGTTACCTGTTTATTCCTATCATGCATTGGTTTTTGGGGTTTTCTTTGAGTAATGATGATCTCTTTAGTAGTCTGTTGGCGCCCTCTCCTGGAGGAATAGTTTGCTTGCTCTTGGACATTCTAAAAGAGAGGTCATGATAGACATTGAGCTTCTGAGCTCAATTGGGGACAGTCATGGGTGATGAATGTTTGCAACCTACTGCGAAGCCTCATACCGCAATATAAGGAACGTCAAATACTAAGAAAGGGCGGCCTATGAAAGAATTACTACTTTCAATAAGTACACTTAAACGGCTAATTGGGAATAGAAAAACTGTAAAAAGCCCTCTGAGAAAGCCCCCCTCTAACCTTTGATAGTAAGCTTTTCTGTAGTCTGCCTGTTGATGTATTTTCCGTTTGAACTGTGCACAACATGAAGAGACGGAACACTGGCGGCTTGTCACAATGCCCCCCGATGACATCACAATAGCGCTGCTGCCTAGAAAACAAGCTGCGCAGAAGAAGTTGTTCTTTGGGTGGGAGGGTGGGCTAGTGGAAGGAGGGGGCAATCTCTTTTTTTCCCGGGTGGTAGGGGGATGACAGGAGAAGGGAAGCGGGTGGTGAGAAAGGTACAGAGGGCAGGGTTTGGGGGCTGGGAAGGAAAGGGAAAAGATTAGGGTTTGGGGATGATGAAAGGGCTTTCTACGGGTAAGGATGGCAAAGGGTGGCAGTGACGGAAAGTCAGGCAACCTGTCCTGTCCGTCTTTTTGTATCGTGAATTGGAAAGACTGCAAGGGGGAGGGGAGTTGCTTGCGCCCTAAAGGAGGAGTTATTCAGATTCATTGCAGTGGGCGGCGGCTGCAAAACGCACCATTCTTCTTGTTTTGGCTCTGCAAAGCAGCCTTTTCAAGGGTTGGCTTGGGTGACAAAATGTCTTGTGTAGGCGTGGGTTTGTCTCCCTCTCGCTCTCTCTCCCTAAGATGTGTCCGGCATAGGCCAGGGTGCCACTCGAGGCCCAAACCAATTCTGGTTATCGCTTCTCGGCCTTTTGGCTAAGATCAAGTGTAGTATCTGTTCTTATCAGTTTAATATCTGATACGTCCCCTATCTGGGGACCATATATTAAATGGATTTTTAGAACAGGGAGATGGAAAAAGAGCTTGCTCTGTCCACTCCACGCATTGACCTGGTATTGCAGTACCTCCAGGAACGGTGCACCCCTTCTTAACCCAGTTTCCAAAAGCAGAACTCAATTCACCTGATTCATATTAGCCCGATTTAATGAATTGGAAGAAAGCATACGTCTTCATATGCACCTCAATTTGGCCCATTCACTTTTCACACTTCCTCCTTTTGTTTTTTATCTTTCACACTTTTGACTTTCTTTATTCATCCAAATAGCAAACTCATCACCACTCAACCTGACCAACTCGGCTATGTCCCCGTGCTGCAGTTCTCTGTCTTATCTAGATCATTTGCAATTGAATGGAATAGATCCCTTTTGGACAAAGTGGATTCACCTGCTGCTGCAGTGACCACAGGTGTGATAACATCTAGAATTGGCATCTGGTGCGATCTCTCCGCTTCCACTCCAAAGAAAGTTACCTGTTTATTCCTATCATGCATTGGTTTTTGGGGTTTTCTTTGAGTAATGATGATCTCTTTAGTAGTCTGTTGGCGCCCTCTCCTGGAGGAATAGTTTGCTTGCTCTTGGACATTCTAAAAGAGAGGTCATGATAGACATTGAGCTTCTGAGCTCAATTGGGGACAGTCATGGGTGATGAATGTTTGCAACCTACTGCGAAGCCTCATACCGCAATATAAGGAACGTCAAATACTAAGAAAGGGCGGCCTATGAAAGAATTACTACTTTCAATAAGTACACTTAAACGGCTAATTGGGAATAGAAAAACTGTAAAAAGCCCTCTGAGAAAGCCCCCCTCTAACCTTTGATAGTAAGCTTTTCTGTAGTCTGCCTGTTGATGTATTTTCCGTTTGAACTGTGCACAACATGAAGAGACGGAACACTGGCGGCTTGTCACAATGCCCCCCGATGACATCACAATAGCGCTGCTGCCTAGAAAACAAGCTGCGCAGAAGAAGTTGTTCTTTGGGTGGGAGGGTGGGCTAGTGGAAGGAGGGGGCAATCTCTTTTTTTCCCGGGTGGTAGGGGGATGACAGGAGAAGGGAAGCGGGTGGTGAGAAAGGTACAGAGGGCAGGGTTTGGGGGCTGGGAAGGAAAGGGAAAAGATTAGGGTTTGGGGATGATGAAAGGGCTTTCTACGGGTAAGGATGGCAAAGGGTGGCAGTGACGGAAAGTCAGGCAACCTGTCCTGTCCGTCTTTTTGTATCGTGAATTGGAAAGACTGCAAGGGGGAGGGGAGTTGCTTGCGCCCTAAAGGAGGAGTTATTCAGATTCATTGCAGTGGGCGGCGGCTGCAAAACGCACCATTCTTCTTGTTTTGGCTCTGCAAAGCAGCCTTTTCAAGGGTTGGCTTGGGTGACAAAATGTCTTGTGTAGGCGTGGGTTTGTCTCCCTCTCGCTCTCTCTCCCTAAGATGTGTCCGGCATAGGCCAGGGTGCCACTCGAGGCCCAAACCAATTCTGGTTATCGCTTCTCGGCCTTTTGGCTAAGATCAAGTGTAGTATCGTTCGAAAAGGTGGTTTAAGGCTCCGGCCACCTTAGTACAATGATGCAATGCACACTGGAAGGTTGCACTTGTTAGTACTTTGGGAGGATAGTATATCCATCTAGAGGAAACCATGGCCCTACCAGGATTGAGGCTATTAGACTGAGTAAGTGTGGGGGTTATGGTGCAATGTGCCCCAGGAATGGACACCCTGGAGGGAGTCTGAACTTGCTAGGTTGGGACCCTGGTAAGCCTCAGACTCTGTCGCACGCCGCGCCTTGCCTATTCATACTTTCCAAGCATATTGCCCTATCCTGGCCTTCTGGCTAAGAAGGGAAATTTTTATAATCCCGGTCGGAGGTCCGGTCAGCTTTGGGCTGAGAAACCAACACCCGGTTGGAGGTCCGGGTCAGCTTTGGCTGAGAAACCAACACCCGGTTGGAGGTCCGGTTAGCCTTGGGCTGAGAAACCAAC
The DNA here is from genome assembly GCF_048569485.1 of Anomaloglossus baeobatrachus. Lineage (NCBI taxonomy): Eukaryota > Metazoa > Chordata > Amphibia > Anura > Aromobatidae > Anomaloglossus > Anomaloglossus baeobatrachus. Next base: position 3,179 of record NW_027443262.1, on the reverse strand, counting down.
ACCCGGTTGGAGGTCCGGTCAGCCTTGGGCTGAGAAACCAACACCCGGTTGGAGATCCGGTCAGCCTTGGGCTGAGAAACCAACACCGGTTGACGGTCCGGGCAGTCTCGGCTGCGAAACCAACGACTAGTAGCTCCCTACTCCACTTGGGTAAGATGCCTCGGTGGACGCTGGGAGCAACAACAAGGCTCAACCAGGCTTCGGCTTGGGGGAGCACCGAAGATCCCTGACCCTCGCTGTGGCCTTCTGGCTCGGAGGGACGGGGTTGATTTTTGGGGATCCTCTTCTCACGGAGTGGTCCACACGAATCCTAGCCTTTGCACTGTTTTTGGTGTGACTTCGGTCATGCATTTTTGCGGTGCTTTGGAAAGCTTCATTAAATCAAAATCTGTTCTTATCAGTTTAATATCTGATACGTCCCCTATCTGGGGACCATATATTAAATGGATTTTTAGAACAGGGAGATGGAAAAAGAGCTTGCTCTGTCCACTCCACGCATTGACCTGGTATTGCAGTACCTCCAGGAACGGTGCACCCCTTCTTAACCCAGTTTCCAAAAGCAGAACTCAATTCACCTGATTCATATTAGCCCGATTTAATGAATTGGAAGAAAGCATACGTCTTCATATGCACCTCAATTTGGCCCATTCACTTTTCACACTTCCTCCTTTTGTTTTTTATCTTTCACACTTTTGACTTTCTTTATTCATCCAAATAGCAAACTCATCACCACTCAACCTGACCAACTCGGCTATGTCCCCGTGCTGCAGTTCTCTGTCTTATCTAGATCATTTGCAATTGAATGGAATAGATCCCTTTTGGACAAAGTGGATTCACCTGCTGCTGCAGTGACCACAGGTGTGATAACATCTAGAATTGGCATCTGGTGCGATCTCTCCGCTTCCACTCCAAAGAAAGTTACCTGTTTATTCCTATCATGCATTGGTTTTTGGGGTTTTCTTTGAGTAATGATGATCTCTTTAGTAGTCTGTTGGCGCCCTCTCCTGGAGGAATAGTTTGCTTGCTCTTGGACATTCTAAAAGAGAGGTCATGATAGACATTGAGCTTCTGAGCTCAATTGGGGACAGTCATGGGTGATGAATGTTTGCAACCTACTGCGAAGCCTCATACCGCAATATAAGGAACGTCAAATACTAAGAAAGGGCGGCCTATGAAAGAATTACTACTTTCAATAAGTACACTTAAACGGCTAATTGGGAATAGAAAAACTGTAAAAAGCCCTCTGAGAAAGCCCCCCTCTAACCTTTGATAGTAAGCTTTTCTGTAGTCTGCCTGTTGATGTATTTTCCGTTTGAACTGTGCACAACATGAAGAGACGGAACACTGGCGGCTTGTCACAATGCCCCCCGATGACATCACAATAGCGCTGCTGCCTAGAAAACAAGCTGCGCAGAAGAAGTTGTTCTTTGGGTGGGAGGGTGGGCTAGTGGAAGGAGGGGGCAATCTCTTTTTTTCCCGGGTGGTAGGGGGATGACAGGAGAAGGGAAGCGGGTGGTGAGAAAGGTACAGAGGGCAGGGTTTGGGGGCTGGGAAGGAAAGGGAAAAGATTAGGGTTTGGGGATGATGAAAGGGCTTTCTACGGGTAAGGATGGCAAAGGGTGGCAGTGACGGAAAGTCAGGCAACCTGTCCTGTCCGTCTTTTTGTATCGTGAATTGGAAAGACTGCAAGGGGGAGGGGAGTTGCTTGCGCCCTAAAGGAGGAGTTATTCAGATTCATTGCAGTGGGCGGCGGCTGCAAAACGCACCATTCTTCTTGTTTTGGCTCTGCAAAGCAGCCTTTTCAAGGGTTGGCTTGGGTGACAAAATGTCTTGTGTAGGCGTGGGTTTGTCTCCCTCTCGCTCTCTCTCCCTAAGATGTGTCCGGCATAGGCCAGGGTGCCACTCGAGGCCCAAACCAATTCTGGTTATCGCTTCTCGGCCTTTTGGCTAAGATCAAGTGTAGTATCTGTTCTTATCAGTTTAATATCTGATACGTCCCCTATCTGGGGACCATATATTAAATGGATTTTTAGAACAGGGAGATGGAAAAAGAGCTTGCTCTGTCCACTCCACGCATTGACCTGGTATTGCAGTACCTCCAGGAACGGTGCACCCCTTCTTAACCCAGTTTCCAAAAGCAGAACTCAATTCACCTGATTCATATTAGCCCGATTTAATGAATTGGAAGAAAGCATACGTCTTCATATGCACCTCAATTTGGCCCATTCACTTTTCACACTTCCTCCTTTTGTTTTTTATCTTTCACACTTTTGACTTTCTTTATTCATCCAAATAGCAAACTCATCACCACTCAACCTGACCAACTCGGCTATGTCCCCGTGCTGCAGTTCTCTGTCTTATCTAGATCATTTGCAATTGAATGGAATAGATCCCTTTTGGACAAAGTGGATTCACCTGCTGCTGCAGTGACCACAGGTGTGATAACATCTAGAATTGGCATCTGGTGCGATCTCTCCGCTTCCACTCCAAAGAAAGTTACCTGTTTATTCCTATCATGCATTGGTTTTTGGGGTTTTCTTTGAGTAATGATGATCTCTTTAGTAGTCTGTTGGCGCCCTCTCCTGGAGGAATAGTTTGCTTGCTCTTGGACATTCTAAAAGAGAGGTCATGATAGACATTGAGCTTCTGAGCTCAATTGGGGACAGTCATGGGTGATGAATGTTTGCAACCTACTGCGAAGCCTCATACCGCAATATAAGGAACGTCAAATACTAAGAAAGGGCGGCCTATGAAAGAATTACTACTTTCAATAAGTACACTTAAACGGCTAATTGGGAATAGAAAAACTGTAAAAAGCCCTCTGAGAAAGCCCCCCTCTAACCTTTGATAGTAAGCTTTTCTGTAGTCTGCCTGTTGATGTATTTTCCGTTTGAACTGTGCACAACATGAAGAGACGGAACACTGGCGGCTTGTCACAATGCCCCCCGATGACATCACAATAGCGCTGCTGCCTAGAAAACAAGCTGCGCAGAAGAAGTTGTTCTTTGGGTGGGAGGGTGGGCTAGTGGAAGGAGGGGGCAATCTCTTTTTTTCCCGGGTGGTAGGGGGATGACAGGAGAAGGGAAGCGGGTGGTGAGAAAGGTACAGAGGGCAGGGTTTGGGGGCTGGGAAGGAAAGGGAAAAGATTAGGGTTTGGGGATGATGAAAGGGCTTTCTAC
>NW_027443261.1:0-51970 GCF_048569485.1 Anomaloglossus baeobatrachus | reverse complement strand
AGCATGGAGACGATTATCTCGGGATTGCAAGATAACCAAACAAAACTTTTAGTGGATTTCTACTTATTTTATTAAATATCATCTCCACCAAACAGGACAAGCTTGCATCTGTTATAGTTTTGGAGAAAAATGTGTTCATTTCATGTATGCGCGAAATGCTAAAAATGGCTTTAAATGGATTTGGAGCATGGAGACGATTATCTCGGGATTGCAAGATAACCAAACAAAACTTTTAGTGGATTTCTACTTATTTTATTAAATATCATCTCCACTAAACAGGACAAGCTTGCATCTGTTATAGTTTTGGAGAAAAATGTGTTCATTTCATGTATGCGCGAAATGCCTTAAAAATGGCTTTAAAATGGATTTGGAGCATGGAGACGATTATCTCGGGATTGCAAGATAACCAAACAAAACTTTTAGTGGATTTCTACTTATTTTATTAAATAATCATCTCCACCAAACAGGACAAGCTTGCATCTGTTATAGTTTTGGAGAAAAATGTGTTCATTTCATGTATGAAATGCCTTAAAAATGGCTTTAAAATGGATTTGGAGCATGGAGACGATTATCTCGGGATTGCAAGATAACCAAACAAAACTTTTAGTGGATTTCTACTTATTTTATTAAATATCATCTCCACCAAACAGGACAAGCTTGCATCTGTTATAGTTTTGGAGAAAAATGTGTTCATTTCATGTATGCGCGAAATGCCTTAAAAATGGCTTTAAAATGGATTTGGAGCATGGAGACGATTATCTCGGGATTGCAAGATAACCAAACAAAACTTTTAGTGGATTTCTACTTATTTTATTAAATATCATCTCCACCTAAACAGGACAAGCTTGCATCTGTTATAGTTTTGGAGAAAAATGTGTTCATTTCATGTATGCGCGAAATGCCTTAAAAATGGCTTTAAAATGGATTTGGAGCATGGAGACGATTATCTCGGGATTGCAAGATAACCAAACAAAACTTTTAGTGGATTTCTACTTATTTTATTAAATATCATCTCCACCAAACAGGACAAGCTTGCATCTGTTATAGTTTTGGAGAAAAATGTGTTCATTTCATGTATGCGCGAAATGCCTTAAAAATGGCTTTAAAATGGATTTGGAGCATGGAGACGATTATCTCGGGATTGCAAGATAACCAAACAAAACTTTTAGTGGATTTCTACTTATTTTATTAAATATCATCTCCACCAAACAGGACAAGCTTGCATCTGTTATAGTTTTGGAGAAAAATGTGTTCATTTCATGTATGCGCGAAATGCCTTAAAAATGGCTTTAAAATGGATTTGGAGCATGGAGACGATTATCTCGGGATTGCAAGATAACCAAACAAAACTTTTAGTGGATTTCTACTTATTTTATTAAATATCATCTCCACCAAACAGGACAAGCTTGCATCTGTTATAGTTTTGGAGAAAAATGTGTTCATTTCATGTATGCGCGAAATGCCTTAAAAATGGCTTTAAAATGGATTTGGAGCATGGAGACGATTATCTCGGGATTGCAAGATAACCAAACAAAACTTTTAGTGGATTTCTACTTATTTTATTAAATATCATCTCCACCAAACAGGACAAGCTTGCATCTGTTATAGTTTTGGAGAAAAATGTGTTCATTTCATGTATGCGCGAAATGCCTTAAAAATGGCTTTAAAATGGATTTGGAGCATGGAGACGATTATCTCGGGATTGCAAGATAACCAAACAAAACTTTTAGTGGATTTCTACTTATTTTATTAAATATCATCTCCACCAAACAGGACAAGCTTGCATCTGTTATAGTTTTGGAGAAAAATGTGTTCATTTCATGTATGCGCGAAATGCCTTAAAAATGGCTTTAAAATGGATTTGGAGCATGGAGACGATTATCTCGGGATTGCAAGATAACCAAACAAAACTTTTAGTGGATTTCTACTTATTTTATTAAATATCATCTCCACCAAACAGGACAAGCTTGCATCTGTTATAGTTTTGGAGAAAAATGTGTTCATTTCATGTATGCGCGAAATGCCTTAAAAATGGCTTTAAAATAGATTTGGAGCATGGAGACGATTATCTCGGGATTGCAAGATAACCAAACAAAACTTTTAGTGGATTTCTACTTATTTTATTAAATATCATCTCCACCAAACAGGACAAGCTTGCATCTGTTATAGTTTTGGAGAAAAATGTGTTCATTTCATGTATGCGCGAAATGCCTTAAAAATGGCTTTAAAATGGATTTGGAGCATGGAGACGATTATCTCGGGATTGCAAGATAACCAAACAAAACTTTTAGTGGATTTCTACTTATTTTATTAAATATCATCTCCACCAAACAGGACAAGCTTGCATCTGTTATAGTTTTGGAGAAAAATGTGTTCATTTCATGTATGCGCGAAATGCCTTAAAAATGGCTTTAAAATGGATTTGGAGCATGGAGACGATTATCTCGGGATTGCAATATAACCAAACAAAACTTTTAGTGGATTTCTACTTATTTTATTAAATATCATCTCCACCAAACAGGACAAGCTTGCATCTGTTATAGTTTTGGAGAAAAATGTGTTCATTTCATGTATGCGCGAAATGCCTTAAAAATGGCTTTAAAATGGATTTGGAGCATGGAGACGATTATCTCGGGATTGCAAGATAACCAAACAAAACTTTTAGTGGATTTCAACTTATTTTATTAAATATCATCTCCACCAAACAGGACAAGCTTGCATCTGTTATAGTTTTGGAGAAAAATGTGTTCATTTCATGTATGCGCGAAATGCCTTAAAAATGGCTTTAAAATGGATTTGGAGCATGGAGACGATTATCTCGGGATTGCAAGATAACCAAACAAAACTTTTAGTGGATTTCTACTTATTTTATTAAATATCATCTCCACCAAAGAGGACAAGCTTGCATCTGTTATAGTTTTGGAGAAAAATGTGTTCATTTCATGTATGCGCGAAATGCCTTAAAAATGGCTTTAAAATGGATTTGGAGCATGGAGACGATTATCTCGGGATTGCAAGATAACCAAACAAAACTTTTAGTGGATTTCTACTTATTTTATTAAATATCATCTCCACCAAACAGGACAAGCTTGCATCTGTTATAGTTTTGGAGAAAAATGTGTTCATTTCATGTATGCGCGAAATGCCTTAAAAATGGCTTTAAAATGGATTTGGAGCATGGAGACGATTATCTCGGGATTGCAAGATAACCAAACAAAACTTTTAGTGGATTTCTACTTATTTTATTAAATATCATCTCCACCAAACAGGACAAGCTTGCATCTGTTATAGTTTTGGAGAAAAATGTGTTCATTTCATGTATGCGCGAAATGCCTTAAAAATGGCTTTAAAATGGATTTGGAGCATGGAGACGATTATCTCGGGATTGCAAGATAACCAAACAAAAATTTTAGTGGATTTCTACTTATTTTATTAAATATCATCTCCACCAAACAGGACAAGCTTGCATCTGTTATAGTTTTGGAGAAAAATGTGTTCATTTCATGTATGCGCGAAATGCCTTAAAAATGGCTTTAAAATGGATTTGGAGCATGGAGACGATTATCTCGGGATTGCAAGATAACCAAACAAAACTTTTAGTGGATTTCTACTTATTTTATTAAATATCATCTCCACCAAACAAGACAAGCTTGCATCTGTTATAGTTTTGGAGAGAAATGTGTTCATTTCATGTATGCGCGAAATGCCTTAAAAATGGCTTTAAAATGGATTTGGAGCATGGAGACGATTATCTCGGGATTGCAAGATAACCAAACAAAACTTTTAGTGGATTTCTACTTATTTTATTAAATATCATCTCCACCAAACAGGACAAGCTTGCATCTGTTATAGTTTTGGAGAAAAATGTGTTCATTTCATGTATGCGCGAAATGCCTTAAAAATGGCTTTAAAATGGATTTGGAGCATGGAGACGATTATCTCGGGATTGCAAGATAACCAAACAAAACTTTTAGTGGATTTCTACTTATTTTATTAAATATCATCTCCAGCAAACAGGACAAGCTTGCATGTGTTATAGTTTTGGAGAAAAATGTGTTCATTTCATGTATGCGCGAAATGCCTTTGAAATGGCTTTAAAATGGATTTGGAGCATGGAGACGATTATCTCGGGATTGCAAGATAACCAAACAAAACTTTTAGTGGATTTCTACTTATTTTATTAAATATCATCTCCACCAAACAGGACAAGCTTGCATCTGTTATAGTTTTGGAGAAAAATGTGTTCATTTCATGTATGCGCGAAATGCCTTAAAAATGGCTTTAAAATGGATTTGGAGCATGGAGACGATTATCTCGGGATTGCAAGATAACCAAACAAAACTTTTAGTGTATTTCTACTTATTTTATTAAATATCATCTCCACCAAACAGGACAAGCTTGCATCTATTATAGTTTTGGAGAAAAATGTGTTCATTTCATGTATGCGCGAAATGCCTTAAAAATGGCTTTAAAATGGATTTGGAGCATGGAGACGATTATCTCGGGATTGCAATATAACCAAACAAAACTTTTAGTGGATTTCTACTTATTTTATTAAATATCATCTCCACCAAACAGGACAAGCTTGCATCTGTTATAGTTTTGGAGAAAAATGTGTTCATTTCATGTATGCGCGAAATGCCTTAAAAATGGCTTTAAAATGGATTTGGAGCATGGAGACGATTATCTCGGGATTGCAAGATAACCAAACAAAACTTTTAGTGGATTTCTACTTATTTTATTAAATATCATCTCCACCAAACAGGACAAGCTTGCATCTGTTATAGTTTTGGAGAAAAATGTGTTCATTTCATGTATGCGCGAAATGCCTTAAAAATGGCTTTAAAATGGATTTGGAGCATGGAGACGATTATCTCGGGATTGCAAGATAACCAAACAAAACTTTTAGTGGATTTCTACTTATTTTATTAAATATCATCTCCACCAAACAGGACAAGCTTGCATCTGTTATAGTTTTGGAGAAAAATGTGTTCATTTCATGTATGCGCGAAATGCCTTAAAAATGGCTTTAAAATGGATTTGGAGCATGGAGACGATTATCTCGGGATTGCAAGATAACCAAACAAAACTTTTAGTGGATTTCTACTTATTTTATTAAATATCATCTCCACCAAACAGGACAAGCTTGCATGTGTTATAGTTTTGGAGAAAAATGTGTTCATTTCATGTATGCGCAAAATGCCTTTGAAATGGCTTTAAAATGGATTTGGAGCATGGAGACGATTATCTTAGGATGGCAATATAAACAAACGAAACTTTTAGTAGATTTCTACTTATTTTATTAAATATTATCTCCACCAAACAGGACAAGCTTGCATCTGTTATAGTTTTGGAGAAAAATGTGTTCATTTCATGTATGCGCGAAATGCCTTAAAAATGGCTTTAAAATGGATTTGGAGCATGGAGACGATTATCTCGGGATTGCAAGATAACCAAACAAAACTTTTAGTGGATTTCTACTTATTTTATTAAATATCATCTCCACCAAACAGGACAAGCTTGCATCTGTTATAGTTTTGGAGAAAAATGTGTTCATTTCATGTATGCGCGAAATGCCTTAAAAATGGCTTTAAAATGGATTTGGAGCATGGAGACGATTATCTCGAGATTGCAAGATAACCAAACAAAACTTTTAGTGGATTTCTACTTATTTTATTAAATATCATCTCCACCAAACAGGACAAGCTTGCATCTGTTATAGTTTTGGAGAAAAATGTGTTCATTTCATGTATGCGCGAAATGCCTTAAAAATGGCTTTAAAATGGATTTGGAGCATGGAGACGATTATCTCGGGATTGCAAGATAACCAAACAAAACTTTTAGTGGATTTCTACTTATTTTATTAAATATCATCTCCACCAAACAGGACAAGCTTGCATCTGTTTTCGTTTTGGAGAAAAATGTGTTCATTTCATGTATGCGCGAAATGCCTTAAAAATGGCTTTAAAATGGATTTGGAGCATGGAGACGATTATCTCGGGATTGCAAGATAACCAAACAAAACTTTTAGTGGATTTCTACTTATTTTATTAAATATCATCTCCACCAAACAGGACAAGCTTGCATCTGTTATAGTTTTGGAGAAAAATGTGTTCATTTCATGTATGCGCGAAATGCCTTAAAAATGGCTTTAAAATGGATTTGGAGCATGGAGACGATTATCTCGGGATTGCAATATAACCAAACAAAACTTTTAGTGGATTTCTACTTATTTTATTAAATATCATCTCCACCAAACAGGACAAGCTTGCATCTGTTATAGTTTTGGAGAAAAATGTGTTCATTTCATGTATGCGCGAAATGCCTTAAAAATGGCTTTAAAATGGATTTGGAGCATGGAGACGATTATCTCGGGATTGCAAGATAACCAAACAAAACTTTTAGTGGATTTCTACTTATTTTATTAAATATCATCTCCACCAAACAGGACAAGCTTGCATCTGTTATAGTTTTGGAGAAAAATGTGTTCATTTCATGTATGCGCGAAATGCCTTAAAAATGGCTTTAAAATGGATTTGGAGCATGGAGACGATTATCTCGGGATTGCAATATAACCAAACAAAACTTTTAGTGGATTTCTACTTATTTTATTAAATATCATCTCCACCAAACAGGACAAGCTTGCATCTGTTATAGTTTTGGAGAAAAATGTGTTCATTTCATGTATGCGCGAAATGCCTTAAAAATGGCTTTAAAATGGATTTGGAGCATGGAGACGATTATCTCGGGATTGCAAGATAACCAAACAAAACTTTTAGTGGATTTCTACTTATTTTATTAAATATCATCTCCACCAAACAAGACAAGCTTGCATCTGTTATAGATTTGGAGAAAAATGTGTTCATTTCATGTATGCGCGAAATGCCTTAAAAATGGCTTTAAAATGGATTTGGAGCATGGAGACGATTATCTCGGGATTGCAAGATAACCAAACAAAACTTTTAGTGGATTTCTACTTATTTTATTAAATATCATCTCCACCAAACAGGACAAGCTTGCATCTGTTATAGTTTTGGAGAAAAATGTGTTCATTTCATGTATGCGCGAAATGCCTTAAAAATGGCTTTAAAATGGATTTGGAGCATGGAGACGATTATCTCGGGATTGCAAGATAACCAAACAAAACTTTTAGTGGATTTCTACTTATTTTATTAAATATCATCTCCACCAAACAGGACAAGCTTGCATCTGTTATAGTTTTGGAGAAAAATGTGTTCATTTCATGTATGCGCGAAATGCCTTAAAAATGGCTTTAAAATGGATTTGGAGCATGGAGACGATTATCTCGGGATTGCAAGATAACCAAACAAAACTTTTAGTGGATTTCTACTTATTTTATTAAATATCATCTCCACCAAACAGGACAAGCTTGCATCTGTTATAGTTTTGGAGAAAAATGTGTTCATTTCATGTATGCGCGAAATGCCTTAAAAATGGCTTTAAAATGGATTTGGAGCATGGAGACGATTATCTCGGGATTGCAAGATAACCAAACAAAACTTTTAGTGTATTTCTACTTATTTTATTAAATATCATCTCCACCAAAGAGGACAAGCTTGCATCTATTATAGTTTTGGAGAAAAATGTGTTCATTTCATGTATGCGCGAAATGCCTTAAAAATGGCTTTAAAATGGATTTGGAGCATGGAGACGATTATCTCGGGATTGCAATATAACCAAACAAAACTTTTAGTGGATTTCTACTTATTTTATTAAATATCATCTCCACCAAACAGGACAAGCTTGCATCTGTTATAGTTTTGGAGAAAAATGTGTTCATTTCATGTATGCGCGAAATGCCTTAAAAATGGCTTTAAAATGGATTTGGAGCATGGAGACGATTATCTCGGGATTGCAAGATAACCAAACAAAACTTTTAGTGGATTTCTACTTATTTTATTAAATATCATCTCCACCAAACAGGACAAGCTTGCATCTGTTATAGTTTTGGAGAAAAATGTGTTCATTTCATGTATGCGCGAAATGCCTTAAAAATGGCTTTAAAATGGATTTGGAGCATGGAGACGATTATCTCGGGATTGCAAGATAACCAAACAAAACTTTTAGTGGATTTCTACTTATTTTATTAAATATCATCTCCACCAAACAGGACAAGCTTGCATCTGTTATAGTTTTGGAGAAAAATGTGTTCATTTCATGTATGCGCGAAATGCCTTAAAAATGGCTTTAAAATGGATTTGGAGCATGGAGACGATTATCTCGGGATTGCAAGATAACCAAACAAAACTTTTAGTGGATTTCTACTTATTTTATTAAATATCATCTCCACCAAACAGGACAAGCTTGCATCTGTTATAGTTTTGGAGAAAAATGTGTTCATTTCATGTATGCGCGAAATGCCTTAAAAATGGCTTTAAAATGGATTTGGAGCATGGAGACGATTATCTCGGGATTGCAAGATAACCAAACAAAACTTTTAGTGGATTTCTACTTATTTTATTAAATATCATCTCCACCAAACAGGACAAGCTTGCATCTGTTATAGTTTTGGAGAAAAATGTGTTCATTTCATGTATGCGCGAAATGCCTTAAAAATGGCTTTAAAATGGATTTGGAGCATGGAGACGATTATCTCGGGATTGCAAGATAACCAAACAAAACTTTTAGTGGATTTCTACTTATTTTATTAAATATCATCTCCACCAAACAGGACAAGCTTGCATGTGTTATAGTTTTGGAGAAAAATGTGTTCATTTCATGTATGCGCAAAATGCCTTTGAAAAGGCTTTAAAATGGATTTGGAGCATGGAGACGATAATCTTAGGATGGCAATATAAACAAACGAAACTTTTAGTAGATTTCTACTTATTTTATTAAATATTATCTCCACCAAACAGGACAAGCTTGCATCTGTTATAGTTTTGGAGAAAAATGTGTTCATTTCATGTATGCGCGAAATGCCTTAAAAATGGCTTTAAAATGGATTTGGAGCATGGAGACGATTATCTCGGGATTGCAAGATAACCAAACAAAACTTTTAGTGGATTTCTACTTATTTTATTAAATATCATCTCCACCAAACAGGACAAGCTTGCATCTGTTATAGTTTTGGAGAAAAATGTGTTCATTTCATGTATGCGCGAAATGCCTTAAAAATGGCTTTAAAATGGATTTGGAGCATGGAGACGATTATCTCGAGATTGCAAGATAATCAAACAAAACTTTTAGTGGATTTCTACTTATTTTATTAAATATCATCTCCACCAAACAGGACAAGCTTGCATCTGTTATAGTTTTGGAGAAAAATGTGTTCATTTTATGTATGCGCGAAATGCCTTAAAAATGGCTTTAAAATGGATTTGGAGCATGGAGACGATTATCTCGGGATTGCAAGATAACCAAACAAAACTTTTAGTGGATTTCTACTTATTTTATTAAATATCATCTCCACCAAACAGGACAAGCTTGCATCTGTTATAGTTTTGGAGAAAAATGTGTTCATTTCATGTATGCGCGAAATGCCTTAAAAATGGCTTTAAAATGGATTTGGAGCATGGAGACGATTATCTCGGGATTGCAAGATAACCAAACAAAACTTTTAGTGGATTTCTACTTATTTTATTAAATATCATCTCCACCAAACAGGACAAGCTTGCATCTGTTATAGTTTTGGAGAAAAATGTGTTCATTTCATGTATGCGCGAAATGCCTTAAAAATGGCTTTAAAATGGATTTGGAGCATGGAGACGATTATCTCGGGATTGCAATATAACCAAACAAAACTTTTAGTGGATTTCTACTTATTTTATTAAATATCATCTCCACCAAACAGGACAAGCTTGCATCTGTTATAGTTTTGGAGAAAAATGTGTTCATTTCATGTATGCGCGAAATGCCTTAAAAATGGCTTTAAAATGGATTTGGAGCATGGAGACGATTATCTCGGGATTGCAAGATAACCAAACAAAACTTTTAGTGGATTTCTACTTATTTTATTAAATATCATCTCCACCAAACAGGACAAGCTTGCATCTGTTATAGTTTTGGAGAAAAATGTGTTCATTTCATGTATGCGCGAAATGCCTTAAAAATGGCTTTAAAATGGATTTGGAGCATGGAGACGATTATCTCGGGATTGCAATATAACCAAACAAAACTTTTAGTGGATTTCTACTTATTTTATTAAATATCATCTCCACCAAACAGGACAAGCTTGCATCTGTTATAGTTTTGGAGAAAAATGTGTTCATTTCATGTATGCGCGAAATGCCTTAAAAATGGCTTTAAAATGGATTTGGAGCATGGAGACGATTATCTCGGGATTGCAAGATAACCAAACAAAAATTTTAGTGGATTTCTACTTATTTTATTAAATATCATCTCCACCAAACAGGACAAGCTTGCATCTGTTATAGTTTTGGAGAAAAATGTGTTCATTTCATGTATGCGCGAAATGCCTTAAAAATGGCTTTAAAATGGATTTGGAGCATGGAGACGATTATCTCGGGATTGCAAGATAACCAAACAAAACTTTTAGTGGATTTCTACTTATTTTATTAAATATCATCTCCACCAAACAAGACAAGCTTGCATCTGTTATAGATTTGGAGAAAAATGTGTTCATTTCATGTATGCGCGAAATGCCTTAAAAATGGCTTTAAAATGGATTTGGAGCATGGAGACGATTATCTCGGGTTTGCAAGATAACCAAACAAAACTTTTAGTGGATTTCTACTTATTTTATTAAATATCATCTCCACCAAACAGGACAAGCTTGCATCTGTTATAGTTTTGGAGAAAAATGTGTTCATTTCATGTATGCGCGAAATGCCTTAAAAATGGCTTTAAAATGGATTTGGAGCATGGAGACGATTATCTCGGGATTGCAAGATAACCAAACAAAACTTTTAGTGGATTTCTACTTATTTTATTAAATATCATCTCCACCAAACAGGACAAGCTTGCATCTGTTATAGTTTTGGAGAAAAATGTGTTCATTTCATGTATGCGCGAAATGCCTTAAAAATGGCTTTAAAATGGATTTGGAGCATGGAGACGATTATCTCGGGATTGCAAGATAACCAAACAAAACTTTTAGTGGATTTCTACTTATTTTATTAAATATCATCTCCACCAAACAGGACAAGCTTGCATCTGTTATAGTTTTGGAGAAAAATGTATTCATTTCATGTATGCGCGAAATGCCTTAAAAATGGCTTTAAAATGGATTTGGAGCATGGAGACGATTATCTCGGGATTGCAAGATAACCAAACAAAACTTTTAGTGGATTTCTACTTATTTTATTAAATATCATCTCCACCAAACAGGACAAGCTTGCATGTGTTATAGTTTTGGAGAAAAATGTGTTCATTTCATGTATGCGCAAAATGCCTTTGAAATGGCTTTAAAATGGATTTGGAGCATGGAGACGATTATCTTAGGATGGCAATATAAACAAACGAAACTTTTAGTAGATTTCTACTTATTTTATTAAATATTATCTCCACCAAACAGGACAAGCTTGCATCTGTTATAGTTTTGGAGAAAAATGTGTTCATTTCATGTATGCGCGAAATGCCTTAAAAATGGCTTTAAAATGGATTTGGAGCATGGAGACGATTATCTCGGGATTGCAAGATAACCAAACAAAACTTTTAGTGGATTTCTACTTATTTTATTAAATATCATCTCCACCAAACAGGACAAGCTTGCATCTGTTATAGTTTTGGAGAAAAATGTGTTCATTTCATGTATGCGCGAAATGCCTTAAAAATGGCTTTAAAATGGATTTGGAGCATGGAGACGATTATCTCGAGATTGCAAGATAACCAAACAAAACTTTTAGTGGATTTCTACTTATTTTATTAAATATCATCTCCACCAAACAGGACAAGCTTGCATCTGTTATAGTTTTGGAGAAAAATGTGTTCATTTTATGTATGCGCGAAATGCCTTAAAAATGGCTTTAAAATGGATTTGGAGCATGGAGACGATTATCTCGGGATTGCAAGATAACCAAACAAAACTTTTAGTGGATTTCTACTTATTTTATTAAATATCATCTCCACCAAACAGGACAAGCTTGCATCTGTTATAGTTTTGGAGAAAAATGTGTTCATTTCATGTATGCGCGAAATGCCTTAAAAATGGCTTTAAAATGGATTTGGAGCATGGAGACGATTATCTCGGGATTGCAAGATAACCAAACAAAACTTTTAGTGGATTTCTACTTATTTTATTAAATATCATCTCCACCAAACAGGACAAGCTTGCATCTGTTATAGTTTTGGAGAAAAATGTGTTCATTTCATGTATGCGCGAAATGCCTTAAAAATGGCTTTAAAATGGATTTGGAGCATGGAGACGATTATCTCGGGATTGCAATATAACCAAACAAAACTTTTAGTGGATTTCTACTTATTTTATTAAATATCATCTCCACCAAACAGGACAAGCTTGCATCTGTTATAGTTTTGGAGAAAAATGTGTTCATTTCATGTATGCGCGAAATGCCTTAAAAATGGCTTTAAAATGGATTTGGAGCATGGAGACGATTATCTCGGGATTGCAAGATAACCAAACAAAACTTTTAGTGGATTTCTACTTATTTTATTAAATATCATCTCCACCAAACAGGACAAGCTTGCATCTGTTATAGTTTTGGAGAAAAATGTGTTCATTTCATGTATGCGCGAAATGCCTTAAAAATGGCTTTAAAATGGATTTGGAGCATGGAGACGATTATCTCGGGATTGCAATATAACCAAACAAAACTTTTAGTGGATTTCTACTTATTTTATTAAATATCATCTCCACCAAACAGGACAAGCTTGCATCTGTTATAGTTTTGGAGAAAAATGTGTTCATTTCATGTATGCGCGAAATGCCTTAAAAATGGCTTTAAAATGGATTTGGAGCATGGAGACGATTATCTCGGGATTGCAAGATAACCAAACAAAAATTTTAGTGGATTTCTACTTATTTTATTAAATATCATCTCCACCAAACAGGACAAGCTTGCATCTGTTATAGTTTTGGATAAAAATGAGTTCATTTCATGTATGCGTGAAATGCCTTAAAAATGGCTTTAAAATGGATTTGGAGCATGGAGACGATTATCTCGGGATTGCAAGATAACCAAACAAAACTTTTAGTGGATTTCTACTTATTTTATTAAATATCATCTCCACCAAACAAGACAAGCTTGCATCTGTTATAGATTTGGAGAAAAATGTGTTCATTTCATGTATGCGCGAAATGCCTTAAAAATGGCTTTAAAATGGATTTGGAGCATGGAGACGATTATCTCGGGATTGCAAGATAACCAAACAAAACTTTTAGTGGATTTCTACTTATTTTATTAAATATCATCTCCACCAAACAGGACAAGCTTGCATCTGTTATAGTTTTGGAGAAAAATGTGTTCATTTCATGTATGCGCGAAATGCCTTAAAAATGGCTTTAAAATGGATTTGGAGCATGGAGACGATTATCTCGGGATTGCAAGATAACCAAACAAAACTTTTAGTGGATTTCTACTTATTTTATTAAATATCATCTCCACCAAACAGGACAAGCTTGCATCTGTTATAGTTTTGGAGAAAAATGTGTTCATTTCATGTATGCGCGAAATGCCTTAAAAATGGCTTTAAAATGGATTTGGAGCATGGAGACGATTATCTCGGGATTGCAAGATAACCGAACAAAACTTTTAGTGGATTTCTACTTATTTTATTAAATATCATCTCCACCAAACAGGACAAGCTTGCATCTGTTATAGTTTTGGAGAAAAATGTGTTCATTTCATGTATGCGCGAAATGCCTTAAAAATGGCTTTAAAATGGATTTGGAGCATGGAGACGATTATCTCGGGATTGCAATATAACCAAACAAAACTTTTAGTGGATTTCTACTTATTTTATTAAATATCATCTCCACCAAACAGGACAAGCTTGCATCTGTTATAGTTTTGGAGAAAAATGTGTTCATTTCATGTATGCGCGAAATGCCTTAAAAATGGCTTTAAAATGGATTTGGAGCATGGAGACGATTATCTCGGGATTGCAAGATAACCAAACAAAACTTTTAGTGGATTTCAACTTATTTTATTAAATATCATCTCCACCAAACAGGACAAGCTTGCATCTGTTATAGTTTTGGAGAAAAATGTGTTCATTTCATGTATGCGCGAAATGCCTTAAAAATGGCTTTAAAATGGATTTGGAGCATGGAGACGATTATCTCGGGATTGCAAGATAACCAAACAAAACTTTTAGTGGATTTCTACTTATTTTATTAAATATCATCTCCACCAAAGAGGACAAGCTTGCATCTGTTATAGTTTTGGAGAAAAATGTGTTCATTTCATGTATGCGCGAAATGCCTTAAAAATGGCTTTAAAATGGATTTGGAGCATGGAGACGATTATCTCGGGATTGCAAGATAACCAAACAAAACTTTTAGTGGATTTCTACTTATTTTATTAAATATCATCTCCACCAAACAGGACAAGCTTGCATCTGTTATAGTTTTAAAGAAAAATGTGTTCATTTCATGTATGCGCGAAATGCCTTAAAAATGGCTTTAAAATGGATTTGGAGCATGGAGACGATTATCTCGGGATTGCAAGATAACCAAACAAAACTTTTAGTGGATTTCTACTTATTTTATTAAATATCATCTCCACCAAACAGGACAAGCTTGCATCTGTTATAGTTTTGGAGAAAAATGTGTTCATTTCATGTATGCGCGAAATGCCTTAAAAATGGCTTTAAAATGGATTTGGAGCATGGAGACGATTATCTCGGGATTGCAAGATAACCAAACAAAAATTTTAGTGGATTTCTACTTATTTTATTAAATATCATCTCCACCAAACAGGACAAGCTTGCATCTGTTATAGTTTTGGAGAAAAATGTGTTCATTTCATGTATGCGCGAAATGCCTTAAAAATGGCTTTAAAATGGATTTGGAGCATGGAGACGATTATCTCGGGATTGCAAGATAACCAAACAAAACTTTTAGTGGATTTCTACTTATTTTATTAAATATCATCTCCACCAAACAAGACAAGCTTGCATCTGTTATAGTTTTGGAGAAAAATGTGTTCATTTCATGTATGCGCGAAATGCCTTAAAAATGGCTTTAAAATGGATTTGGAGCATGGAGACGATTATCTCGGGATTGCAAGATAACCAAACAAAACTTTTAGTGGATTTCTACTTATTTTATTAAATATCATCTCCACCAAACAGGACAAGCTTGCATCTGTTATAGTTTTGGAGAAAAATGTGTTCATTTCATGTATGCGCGAAATGCCTTAAAAATGGCTTTAAAATGGATTTGGAGCATGGAGACGATTATCTCGGGATTGCAAGATAACCAAACAAAACTTTTAGTGGATTTCTACTTATTTTATTAAATATCATCTCCACCAAACAGGACAAGCTTGCATCTGTTATAGTTTTGGAGAAAAATGTGTTCATTTCATGTATGCGCGAAATGCCTTAAAAATGGCTTTAAAATGGATTTGGAGCATGGAGACGATTATCTCGGGATTGCAAGATAACCAAACAAAACTTTTAGTGGATTTCTACTTATTTTATTAAATATCATCTCCACCAAACAGGACAAGCTTGCATCTGTTATAGTTTTGGAGAAAAATGTGTTCATTTCATGTATGCGCGAAATGCCTTAAAAATGGCTTTAAAACGGATTTGGAGCATGGAGACGATTATCTCGGGATTGCAATATAACCAAACAAAACTTTTAGTGGATTTCTACTTATTTTATTAAATATCATCTCCACCAAACAGGACAAGCTTGCATCTGTTATAGTTTTGGAGAAAAATGTGTTCATTTCATGTATGCGCGAAATGCCTTAAAATGGCTTTAAAATGGATTTGGAACATGGAGACGATTATCTCGGGATTGCAATATAACCAAACAAAACTTTTAGTGGATTTCTACTTATTTTATTAAATATCATCTCCACCAAACAGGACAAGCTTGCATCTGTTATAGTTTTGGAGAAAAATGTGTTCATTTCATGTATGCGCGAAATGCCTTAAAAATGGCTTTAAAATGGATTTGGAGCATGGAGACGATTATCTCGGGATTGCAAGATAACCAAACAAAAATTTTAGTGGATTTCTACTTATTTTATTAAATATCATCTCCACCAAACAGGACAAGCTTGCATCTGTTATAGTTTTGGAGAAAAATGTGTTCATTTCATGTATGCGCGAAATGCCTTAAAAATGGCTTTAAAATGGATTTGGAACATGGAGACGATTATCTCGGGATTGCAAGATAACCAAACAAAACTTTTAGTGGATTTCTACTTATTTTATTAAATATCATCTCCACCAAACAAGACAAGCTTGCATCTGTTATAGTTTTGGAGAAAAATGTGTTCATTTCATGTATGCGCGAAATGCCTTAAAAATGGCTTTAAAATGGATTTGGAGCATGGAGACGATTATCTCTGGATTGCAAGATAACCAAACAAAACTTTTAGTGGATTTCTACTTATTTTATTAACTATCATCTCCACCAAACAGGACAAGCTTGCATGTGTTATAGTTTTGGAGAAAAATGTGTTCATTTCATGTATGCGCAAAATGCCTTTGAAATGGCTTTAAAATGGATTTGGAGCATGGAGACGATTATCTCGGGATTGCAAGATAACCAAACAAAACTTTTAGTGGATTTCTACTTATTTTATTAAATATCATCTCCACCAAACAGGACAAGCTTGCATCTGTTATAGTTTTGGAGAAAAATGTGTTCATTTCATGTATGCGCGAAATGCCTTAAAAATGGCTTTAAAATGGATTTGGAGCATGGAGACGATTATCTCGGGATTGCAAGATAACCAAACAAAATTTTTAGTGTATTTCTACTTATTTTATTACATATCATCTCCACCAAACAGGACAAGCTTGCATCTATTATAGTTTTGGAGAAAAATGTGTTCATTTCATGTATGCGCGAAATGCCTTACAAATGGCTTTAAAATGGATTTGGAGCATGGAGACGATTATCTCGGGATTGCAATATAACCAAACAAAACTTTTAGTGGATTTCTACTTATTTTATTAAATATCATCTCCACCAAACAGGACAAGCTTGCATCTGTTATAGTTTTGGAGAAAAATGTGTTCATTTCATGTATGCGCGAAATGCCTTAAAAATGGCTTTAAAATGGATTTGGAGCATGGAGACGATTATCTCGGGATTGCAAGATAACCAAACAAAATTTTTAGTGGATTTCTACTTATTTTATTAAATATCATCTCCACCAAACAGGACAAGCTTGCATCTGTTATAGTTTTGGAGAAAAATGTGTTCATTTCATGTATGCGTGAAATGCCTTAAAAATGGCTTTAAAATGGATTTGGAGCATGGAGACGATTATCTCGGGATTGCAAGATAACCAAACAAAACTTTTAGTGGATTTCTACTTATTTTATTAAATATCATCTCCACCAAACAAGACAAGCTTGCATCTGTTATAGATTTGGAGAAAAATGTGTTCATTTCATGTATGCGCGAAATGCCTTAAAAATGGCTTTAAAATGGATTTGGAGCATGGAGACGATTATCTCGGGATTGCAAGATAACCAAACAAAACTTTTAGTGGATTTCTACTTATTTTATTAAATATCATCTCCACCAAACAGGACAAGCTTGCATCTGTTATAGTTTTGGAGAAAAATGTGTTCATTTCATGTATGCGCGAAATGCCTTAAAAATGGCTTTAAAATGGATTTGGAGCATGGAGACGATTATCTCGGGATTGCAAGATAACCAAACAAAACTTTTAGTGGATTTCTACTTATTTTATTAAATATCATCTCCACCAAACAGGACAAGCTTGCATCTGTTATAGTTTTGGAGAAAAATGTGTTCATTTCATGTATGCGCGAAATGCCTTAAAAATGGCTTTAAAATGGATTTGGAGCATGGAGACGATTATCTCGGGATTGCAAGATAACCGAACAAAACTTTTAGTGGATTTCTACTTATTTTATTAAATATCATCTCCACCAAACAGGACAAGCTTGCATCTGTTATAGTTTTGGAGAAAAATGTGTTCATTTCATGTATGCGCGAAATGCCTTAAAAATGGCTTTAAAATGGATTTGGAGCATGGAGACGATTATCTCGGGATTGCAATATAACCAAACAAAACTTTTAGTGGATTTCTACTTATTTTATTAAATATCATCTCCACCAAACAGGACAAGCTTGCATCTGTTATAGTTTTGGAGAAAAATGTGTTTATTTCATGTATGCGCGAAATGCCTTAAAAATGGCTTTAAAATGGATTTGGAGCATGGAGACGATTATCTCGGGATTGCAAGATAACCAAACAAAACTTTTAGTGGATTTCAACTTATTTTATTAAATATCATCTCCACCAAACAGGACAAGCTTGCATCTGTTATAGTTTTGGAGAAAAATGTGTTCATTTCATGTATGCGCGAAATGCCTTAAAAATGGCTTTAAAATGGATTTGGAGCATGGAGACGATTATCTCGGGATTGCAAGATAACCAAACAAAACTTTTAGTGGATTTCTACTTATTTTATTAAATATCATCTCCACCAAAGAGGACAAGCTTGCATCTGTTATAGTTTTGGAGAAAAATGTGTTCATTTCATGTATGCGCGAAATGCCTTAAAAATGGCTTTAAAATGGATTTGGAGCATGGAGACGATTATCTCGGGATTGCAAGATAACCAAACAAAACGTTTAGTGGATTTCTACTTATTTTATTAAATATCATCTCCACCAAACAGGACAAGCTTGCATCTGTTATAGTTTTGGAGAAAAATGTGTTCATTTCATGTATGCGCGAAATGCCTTAAAAATGGCTTTAAAATGGATTTGGAGCATGGAGACGATTATCTCGGGATTGCAAGATAACCAAACAAAACTTTTAGTGGATTTCTACTTATTTTATTAAATATCATCTCCACCAAACAGGACAAGCTTGCATCTGTTATAGTTTTGGAGAAAAATGTGTTCATTTCATGTATGCGCGAAATGCCTTAAAAATGGCTTTAAAATGGATTTGGAGCATGGAGACGATTATCTCGGGATTGCAAGATAACCAAACAAAACTTTTAGTGGATTTCTACTTATTTTATTAAATATCATCTCCACCAAACAGGACAAGCTTGCATCTGTTATAGTTTTGGAGAAAAATGTGTTCATTTCATGTATGCGCGAAATGCCTTAAAAATGGCTTTAAAATGGATTTGGAGCATGGAGACGATTATCTCGGGATTGCAAGATAACCGAACAAAACTTTTAGTGGATTTCTACTTATTTTATTAAATATCATCTCCACCAAACAGGACAAGCTTGCATCTGTTATAGTTTTGGAGAAAAATGTGTTCATTTCATGTATGCGCGAAATGCCTTAAAAATGGCTTTAAAATGGATTTGGAGCATGGAGACGATTATCTCGGGATTGCAATATAACCAAACAAAACTTTTAGTGGATTTCTACTTATTTTATTAAATATCATCTCCACCAAACAGGACAAGCTTGCATCTGTTATAGTTTTGGAGAAAAATGTGTTTATTTCATGTATGCGCGAAATGCCTTAAAAATGGCTTTAAAATGGATTTGGAGCATGGAGACGATTATCTCGGGATTGCAAGATAACCAAACAAAACTTTTAGTGGATTTCAACTTATTTTATTAAATATCATCTCCACCAAACAGGACAAGCTTGCATCTGTTATAGTTTTGGAGAAAAATGTGTTCATTTCATGTATGCGCGAAATGCCTTAAAAATGGCTTTAAAATGGATTTGGAGCATGGAGACGATTATCTCGGGATTGCAAGATAACCAAACAAAACTTTTAGTGGATTTCTACTTATTTTATTAAATATCATCTCCACCAAAGAGGACAAGCTTGCATCTGTTATAGTTTTGGAGAAAAATGTGTTCATTTCATGTATGCGCGAAATGCCTTAAAAATGGCTTTAAAATGGATTTGGAGCATGGAGACGATTATCTCGGGATTGCAAGATAACCAAACAAAACTTTTAGTGGATTTCTACTTATTTTATTAAATATCATCTCCACCAAACAGGACAAGCTTGCATCTGTTATAGTTTTGGAGAAAAATGTGTTCATTTCATGTATGCGCGAAATGCCTTAAAAATGGCTTTAAAATGGATTTGGAGCATGGAGACGATTATCTCGGGATTGCAAGATAACCAAACAAAACTTTTAGTGGATTTCTACTTATTTTATTAAATATCATCTCCACCAAACAGGACAAGCTTGCATCTGTTATAGTTTTGGAGAAAAATGTGTTCATTTCATGTATGCGCGAAATGCCTTAAAAATGGCTTTAAAATGGATTTGGAGCATGGAGACGATTATCTCGGGATTGCAAGATAACCAAACAAAAATTTTAGTGGATTTCTACTTATTTTATTAAATATCATCTCCACCAAACAGGACAAGCTTGCATCTGTTATAGTTTTGGAGAAAAATGTGTTCATTTCATGTATGCGCGAAATGCCTTAAAAATGGCTTTAAAATGAATTTGGAGCATGGAGACGATTATCTCGGGATTGCAAGATAACCAAACAAAACTTTTAGTGGATTTCTACTTATTTTATTAAATATCATCTCCACCAAACAAGACAAGCTTGCATCTGTTATAGTTTTGGAGAAAAATGTGTTCATTTCATGTATGCGCGAAATGCCTTAAAAATGGCTTTAAAATGGATTTGGAGCATGGAGACGATTATCTCGGGATTGCAAGATAACCAAACAAAACTTTTAGTGGATTTCTACTTATTTTATTAAATATCATCTCCACCAAACAGGACAAGCTTGCATCTGTTATAGTTTTGGAGAAAAATGTGTTCATTTCATGTATGCGCGAAATGCCTTAAAAATGGCTTTAAAATGGATTTGGAGCATGGAGACGATTATCTCGGGATTGCAAGATAACCAAACAAAACTTTTAGTGGATTTCTACTTATTTTATTAAATATCATCTCCACCAAACAGGACAAGCTTGCATCTGTTATAGTTTTGGAGAAAAATGTGTTCATTTCATGTATGCGCGAAATGCCTTAAAAATGGCTTTAAAATGGATTTGGAGCATGGAGACGATTATCTCGGGATTGCAAGATAACCAAACAAAACTTTTAGTGGATTTCTACTTATTTTATTAAATATCATCTCCACCAAACAGGACAAGCTTGCATCTGTTATAGTTTTGGAGAAAAATGTGTTCATTTCATGTATGCGCGAAATGCCTTAAAAATGGCTTTAAAATGGATTTGGAGCATGGAGACGATTATCTCGGGATTGCAATATAACCAAACAAAACTTTTAGTGGATTTCTACTTATTTTATTAAATATCATCTCCACCAAACAGGACAAGCTTGCATCTGTTATAGTTTTGGAGAAAAATGTGTTCATTTCATGTATGCGCGAAATGCCTTAAAAATGGCTTTAAAATGGATTTGGAGCATGGAGACGATTATCTCGGGATTGCAAGATAACCAAACAAAACTTTTAGTGGATTTCTACTTATTTTATTAAATATCATCTCCACCAAACAGGACAAGCTTGCATCTGTTATAGTTTTGGAGAAAAATGTGTTCATTTCATGTATGCGCGAAATGCCTTAAAAATGGCTTTAAAATGGATTTGGAGCATGGAGACGATTATCTCGGGATTGCAAGATAACCAAACAAAATTTTTAGTGGATTTCTACTTATTTTATTAAATATCATCTCCACCAAACAGGACAAGCTTGCATCTGTTATAGTTTTGGAGAAAAATGTGTTCATTTCATGTATGCGCGAAATGCCTTAAAAATGGCTTTAAAATGGATTTGGAGCATGGAGACGATTATCTCGGGATTGCAAGATAACCAAACAAAACTTTTAGTGGATTTCTACTTATTTTATTAAATATCATCTCCACCAAACAAGACAAGCTTGCATCTGTTATAGTTTTGGAGAAAAATGTGTTCATTTTATGTATGCGCGAAATGCCTTAAAAATGGCTTTAAAATGGATTTGGAGCATGGAGACGATTATCTCGGGATTGCAAGATAACCAAACAAAACTTTTAGTGGATTTCTACTTATTTTATTAAATATCATCTCCACCAAACAGGACAAGCTTGCATCTGTTATAGTTTTGGAGAAAAATGTGTTCATTTCATGTATGCGCGAAATGCCTTAAAAATGGCTTTAAAATGGATTTGGAGCATGGAGACGATTATCTCGGGATTGCAAGATAACCAAACAAAACTTTTAGTGGATTTCTACTTATTTTATTAAATATCATCTCCACCAAACAAGACAAGCTTGCATCTGTTATAGTTTTGGAGAAAAATGTGTTCATTTCATGTATGCGCGAAATGCCTTAAAAATGGCTTTAAAATGGATTTGGAGCATGGAGACGATTATCTCGGGATTGCAAGATAACCAAACAAAACTTTTAGTGGATTTCTACTTATTTTATTAAATATCATCTCCACCAAACAGGACAAGCTTGCATCTGTTATAGTTTTGGAGAAAAATGTGTTCATTTCATGTATGCGCGAAATGCCTTAAAAATGGCTTTAAAATGGATTTGGAGCATGGAGACGATTATCTCGGGATTGCAAGATAACCAAACAAAACTTTTAGTGGATTTCTACTTATTTTATTAAATATCATCTCCACCAAACAGGACAAGCTTGCATCTGTTATAGTTTTGGAGAAAAATGTGTTCATTTCATGTATGCGCGAAATGCCTTAAAAATGGCTTTAAAATGGATTTGGAGCATGGAGACGATTATCTCGGGATTGCAATATAACCAAACAAAACTTTTAGTGGATTTCTACTTATTTTATTAAATATCATCTCCACCAAACAGGACAAGCTTGCATCTGTTTTCGTTTTGGAGAAAAATGTGTTCATTTCATGTATGCGCGAAATGCCTTAAAATGGCTTTAAAATGGATTTGGAACATGGAGACGATTATCTCGGGATTGCAATATAACCAAACAAAACTTTTAGTGGATTTCTACTTATTTTATTAAATATCATGTCCACCAAACAGGACAAGCTTGCATCTGTTATAGTTTTGGAGAAAAATGTGTTCATTTCATGTATGCGCGAAATGCCTTAAAAATGGCTTTAAAATGGATTTGGAGCATGGAGACGATTATCTCGGGATTGCAAGATAACCAAACAAAAATTTTAGTGGATTTCTACTTATTTTATTAAATATCATCTCCACCAAACAGGACAAGCTTGCATCTGTTATAGTTTTGGAGAAAAATGTGTTCATTTCATGTATGCGCGAAATGCCTTAAAAATGGCTTTAAAATGGATTTGGAGCATGGAGACGATTATCTCGGGATTGCAAGATAACCAAACAAAACTTTTAGTGGATTTCTACTTATTTTATTAAATATCATCTCCACCAAACAAGACAAGCTTGCATCTGTTATAGTTTTGGAGAAAAATGTGTTCATTTCATGTATGCGCGAAATGCCTTAAAAATGGCTTTAAAATGGATTTGGAGCATGGAGACGATTATCTCTGGATTGCAAGATAACCAAACAAAACTTTTAGTGGATTTCTACTTATTTTATTAAATATCATCTCCACCAAACAGGACAAGCTTGCATGTGTTATAGTTTTGGAGAAAAATGTGTTCATTTCATGTATGCGCAAAATGCCTTTGAAATGGCTTTAAAATGGATTTGGAGCATGGAGACGATTATCTCGGGATTGCAAGATAACCAAACAAAACTTTTAGTGGATTTCTACTTATTTTATTAAATATCATCTCCACCAAACAGGACAAGCTTGCATCTGTTATAGTTTTGGAGAAAAATGTGTTCATTTCATGTATGCGCGAAATGCCTTAAAAATGGCTTTAAAATGGATTTGGAGCATGGAGACGAATATCTCGGGATTGCAAGATAACCAAACAAAACTTTTAGTGTATTTCTACTTATTTTATTACATATCATCTCCACCAAACAGGACAAGCTTGCATCTATTATAGTTTTGGAGAAAAATGTGTTCATTTCATGTATGCGCGAAATGCCTTACAAATGGCTTTAAAATGGATTTGGAGCATGGAGACGATTATCTCGGGATTGCAATATAACCAAACAAAACTTTTAGTGGATTTCTACTTATTTTATTAAATATCATCTCCACCAAACAGGACAAGCTTGCATCTGTTATAGTTTTGGAGAAAAATGTGTTCATTTCATGTATGCGCGAAATGCCTTAAAAATGGCTTTAAAATGGATTTGGAGCATGGAGACGATTATCTCGGGATTGCAAGATAACCAAACAAAACTTTTAGTGGATTTCTACTTATTTTATTAAATATCATCTCCACCAAACAGGACAAGCTTGCATCTGTTATAGTTTTGGAGAAAAATGTGTTCATTTCATGTATGCGCGAAATGCCTTAAAAATGGCTTTAAAATGGATTTGGAGCATGGAGACGATTATCTCGGGATTGCAAGATAACCAAACAAAACTTTTAGTGGATTTCTACTTATTTTATTAAATATCATCTCCACCAAACAGGACAAGCTTGCATCTGTTATAGTTTTGGAGAAAAATGTGTTCATTTCATGTATGCGCGAAATGCCTTAAAAATGGCTTTAAAATGGATTTGGAGCATGGAGACGATTATCTCGGGATTGCAAGATAACCAAACAAAACTTTTAGTGGATTTCTACTTATTTTATTAAATATCATCTCCACCAAACAGGACAAGCTTGCATCTGTTATAGTTTTGGAGAAAAATGTGTTCATTTCATGTATGCGCGAAATGCCTTAAAAATGGCTTTAAAATGGATTTGGAGCATGGAGACGATTATCTCGGGATTGCAAGATAACCAAACAAAACTTTTAGTGGATTTCTACTTATTTTATTAAATATCATCTCCACCAAACAGGACAAGCTTGCATGTGTTATAGTTTTGGAGAAAAATGTGTTCATTTCATGTATGCGCAAAATGCCTTTGAAATGGCTTTAAAATGGATTTGGAGCATGGAGACGATTATCTCGAGATTGCAAGATAACCAAACAAAACTTTTAGTGGATTTCTACTTATTTTATTAAATATCATCTCCACCAAACAGGACAAGCTTGCATCTGTTATAGTTTTGGAGAAAAATGTGTTCATTTCATGTATGCGCGAAATGCCTTAAAAATGGCTTTAAAATGGATTTGGAGCATGGAGACGATTATCTCGGGATTGCAAGATAACCAAACAAAACTTTTAGTGGATTTCTACTTATTTTATTAAATATCATCTCCACCAAACAGGACAAGCTTGCATCTGTTATAGTTTTGGAGAAAAATGTGTTCATTTCATGTATGCGCGAAATGCCTTAAAAATGGCTTTAAAATGGATTTGGAGCATGGAGACGATTATCTCGGGATTGCAAGATAACCAAACAAAGCTTTTAGTGGATTTCTACTTATTTTATTAAATGTCATCTCTACCAAACAGGACAAGCTTGCATCTGTTATAGTTTTGGAGAAAAATGTGTTCATTTCATGTATGCGCGAAATGCCTTAAAAATGGCTTTAAAATGGATTTGGAGCATGGAGACGATTATCTCGGGATTGCAATATAACCAAACAAAACTTTTAGTGGATTTCTACTTATTTTATTAAATATCATCTCCACCAAACAGGACAAGCTTGCATCTGTTATAGTTTTGGAGAAAAATGTGTTCATTTCATGTATGCGCGAAATGCCTTAAAAATGGCTTTAAAATGGATTTGGAGCATGGAGACGATTATCTCGGGATTGCAAGATAACCAAACAAAACTTTTAGTGGATTTCTACTTATTTTATTAAATATCATCTCCACCAAACAGGACAAGCTTGCATCTGTTATAGTTTTGGAGAAAAATGTGTTCATTTCATGTATGCGCGAAATGCCTTAAAAATGGCTTTAAAATGGATTTGGAGCATGGAGACGATTATCTCGGGATTGCAAGATAACCAAACAAAACTTTTAGTGGATTTCTACTTATTTTATTAAATATCATCTCCACCAAACAGGACAAGCTTGCATCTGTTATAGTTTTGGAGAAAAATGTGTTCATTTCATGTATGCGCGAAATGCCTTAAAAATGGCTTTAAAATGGATTTGGAGCATGGAGACGATTATCTCGGGATTGCAATATAACCAAACAAAACTTTTAGTGGATTTCTACTTATTTTATTAAATATCATCTCCACCAAACAGGACAAGCTTGCATCTGTTATAGTTTTGGAGAAAAATGTGTTCATTTCATGTATGCGCGAAATGCCTTAAAAATGGCTTTAAAATGGATTTGGAGCATGGAGACGATTATCTCGGGATTGCAAGATAACCAAACAAAAATTTTAGTGGATTTCTACTTATTTTATTAAATATCATCTCCACCAAACAGGACAAGCTTGCATCTGTTATAGTTTTGGAGAAAAATGTGTTCATTTCATGTATGCGCGAAATGCCTTAAAAATGGCTTTAAAATGGATTTGGAGCATGGAGACGATTATCTCGGGATTGCAAGATAACCAAACAAAACTTTTAGTGGATTTCTACTTATTTTATTAAATATCATCTCCACCAAACAAGACAAGCTTGCATCTGTTATAGATTTGGAGAAAAATGTGTTCATTTCATGTATGCGCGAAATGCCTTAAAAATGGCTTTAAAATGGATTTGGAGCATAAAGACGATTATCTCGGGATTGCAAGATAACCAAACAAAACTTTTAGTGGATTTCTACTTATTTTATTAAATATCATCTCCACCAAACAGGACAAGCTTGCATCTGTTATAGTTTTGGAGAAAAATGTGTTCATTTCATGTATGCGCGAAATGCCTTAAAAATGGCTTTAAAATGGATTTGGAGCATGGAGACGATTATCTCGGGATTGCAAGATAACCAAACAAAACTTTTAGTGGATTTCTACTTATTTTATTAAATATCATCTCCACCAAACAGGACAAGCTTGCATGTGTTATAGTTTTGGAGAAAAATGTGTTCATTTCATGTATGCGCAAAATGCCTTTGAAATGGCTTTAAAATGGATTTGGAGCATGGAGACGATTATCTCGGGATTGCAAGATAACCAAACAAAACTTTTAGTGGATTTCTACTTATTTTATTAAATATCATCTCCACCAAACAGGACAAGCTTGCATCTGTTATAGTTTTGGAGAAAAATGTGTTCATTTCATGTATGCGCGAAATGCCTTAAAAATGGCTTTAAAATGGATTTGGAGCATGGAGACGATTATCTCGGGATTGCAAGATAACCAAACAAAACTTTTAGTGGATTTCTACTTATTTTATTAAATATCATCTCCACCAAAGAGGACAAGCTTGCATCTGTTATAGTTTTGGAGAAAAATGTGTTCATTTCATGTATGCGCGAAATGCCTTAAAAATGGCTTTAAAATGGATTTGGAGCATGGAGACGATTATCTCGGGATTGCAAGATAACCAAACAAAACTTTTAGTGGATTTCTACTTATTTTATTAAATATCATCTCCACCAAACAGGACAAGCTTGCATCTGTTATAGTTTTGGAGAAAAATGTGTTCATTTCATGTATGCGCGAAATGCCTTAAAAATGGCTTTAAAATGGATTTGGAGCATGGAGACGATTATCTCGGGATTGCAAGATAACCAAACAAAACTTTTAGTGGATTTCTACTTATTTTATTAAATATCATCTCCACCAAACAGGACAAGCTTGCATCTGTTATAGTTTTGGAGAAAAATGTGTTCATTTCATGTATGCGCGAAATGCCTTAAAAATGGCTTTAAAATGGATTTGGAGCATGGAGACGATTATCTCGGGATTGCAAGATAACCAAACAAAAATTTTAGTGGATTTCTACTTATTTTATTAAATATCATCTCCACCAAACAGGACAAGCTTGCATCTGTTATAGTTTTGGAGAAAAATGTGTTCATTTCATGTATGCGCGAAATGCCTTAAAAATGGCTTTAAAATGGATTTGGAGCATGGAGACGATTATCTCGGGATTGCAAGATAACCAAACAAAACTTTTAGTGGATTTCTACTTATTTTATTAAATATCATCTCCACCAAACAAGACAAGCTTGCATCTGTTATAGTTTTGGAGAAAAATGTGTTCATTTCATGTATGCGCGAAATGCCTTAAAAATGGCTTTAAAATGGATTTGGAGCATGGAGACGATTATCTCGGGATTGCAAGATAACCAAACAAAACTTTTAGTGGATTTCTACTTATTTTATTAAATATCATCTCCACCAAACAGGACAAGCTTGCATCTGTTATAGTTTTGGAGAAAAATGTGTTCATTTCATGTATGCGCGAAATGCCTTAAAAATGGCTTTAAAATGGATTTGGAGCATGGAGACGATTATCTCGGGATTGCAAGATAACCAAACAAAACTTTTAGTGGATTTCTACTTATTTTATTAAATATCATCTCCACCAAACAGGACAAGCTTGCATCTGTTATAGTTTTGGAGAAAAATGTGTTCATTTCATGTATGCGCGAAATGCCTTAAAAATGGCTTTAAAATGGATTTGGAGCATGGAGACGATTATCTCGGGATTGCAAGATAACCAAACAAAACTTTTAGTGGATTTCTACTTATTTTATTAAATATCATCTCCACCAAACAGGACAAGCTTGCATCTGTTATAGTTTTGGAGAAAAATGTGTTCATTTCATGTATGCGCGAAATGCCTTAAAAATGGCTTTAAAATGGATTTGGAGCATGGAGACGATTATCTCGGGATTGCAATATAACCAAACAAAACTTTTAGTGGATTTCTACTTATTTTATTAAATATCATCTCCACCAAACAGGACAAGCTTGCATCTGTTATAGTTTTGGAGAAAAATGTGTTCATTTCATGTATGCGCGAAATGCCTTAAAAATGGCTTTAAAATGGATTTGGAGCATGGAGACGATTATCTCGGGATTGCAAGATAACCAAACAAAACTTTTAGTGGATTTCTACTTATTTTATTAAATATCATCTCCACCAAACAGGACAAGCTTGCATCTGTTATAGTTTTGGAGAAAAATGTGTTCATTTCATGTATGCGCGAAATGCCTTAAAAATGGCTTTAAAATGGATTTGGAGCATGGAGACGATTATCTCGGGATTGCAAGATAACCAAACAAAATTTTTAGTGGATTTCTACTTATTTTATTAAATATCATCTCCACCAAACAGGACAAGCTTGCATCTGTTATAGTTTTGGAGAAAAATGTGTTCATTTCATGTATGCGCGAAATGCCTTAAAAATGGCTTTAAAATGGATTTGGAGCATGGAGACGATTATCTCGGGATTGCAAGATAACCAAACAAAACTTTTAGTGGATTTCTACTTATTTTATTAAATATCATCTCCACCAAACAAGACAAGCTTGCATCTGTTATAGTTTTGGAGAAAAATGTGTTCATTTTATGTATGCGCGAAATGCCTTAAAAATGGCTTTAAAATGGATTTGGAGCATGGAGACGATTATCTCGGGATTGCAAGATAACCAAACAAAACTTTTAGTGGATTTCTACTTATTTTATTAAATATCATCTCCACCAAACAGGACAAGCTTGCATCTGTTATAGTTTTGGAGAAAAATGTGTTCATTTCATGTATGCGCGAAATGCCTTAAAAATGGCTTTAAAATGGATTTGGAGCATGGAGACGATTATCTCGGGATTGCAAGATAACCAAACAAAACTTTTAGTGGATTTCTACTTATTTTATTAAATATCATCTCCACCAAACAAGACAAGCTTGCATCTGTTATAGTTTTGGAGAAAAATGTGTTCATTTCATGTATGCGCGAAATGCCTTAAAAATGGCTTTAAAATGGATTTGGAGCATGGAGACGATTATCTCGGGATTGCAAGATAACCAAACAAAACTTTTAGTGGATTTCTACTTATTTTATTAAATATCATCTCCACCAAACAGGACAAGCTTGCATCTGTTATAGTTTTGGAGAAAAATGTGTTCATTTCATGTATGCGCGAAATGCCTTAAAAATGGCTTTAAAATGGATTTGGAGCATGGAGACGATTATCTCGGGATTGCAAGATAACCAAACAAAACTTTTAGTGGATTTCTACTTATTTTATTAAATATCATCTCCACCAAACAGGACAAGCTTGCATCTGTTATAGTTTTGGAGAAAAATGTGTTCATTTCATGTATGCGCGAAATGCCTTAAAAATGGCTTTAAAATGGATTTGGAGCATGGAGACGATTATCTCGGGATTGCAATATAACCAAACAAAACTTTTAGTGGATTTCTACTTATTTTATTAAATATCATCTCCACCAAACAGGACAAGCTTGCATCTGTTTTCGTTTTGGAGAAAAATGTGTTCATTTCATGTATGCGCGAAATGCCTTAAAATGGCTTTAAAATGGATTTGGAACATGGAGACGATTATCTCGGGATTGCAATATAACCAAACAAAACTTTTAGTGGATTTCTACTTATTTTATTAAATATCATGTCCACCAAACAGGACAAGCTTGCATCTGTTATAGTTTTGGAGAAAAATGTGTTCATTTCATGTATGCGCGAAATGCCTTAAAAATGGCTTTAAAATGGATTTGGAGCATGGAGACGATTATCTCGGGATTGCAAGATAACCAAACAAAAATTTTAGTGGATTTCTACTTATTTTATTAAATATCATCTCCACCAAACAGGACAAGCTTGCATCTGTTATAGTTTTGGAGAAAAATGTGTTCATTTCATGTATGCGCGAAATGCCTTAAAAATGGCTTTAAAATGGATTTGGAGCATGGAGACGATTATCTCGGGATTGCAAGATAACCAAACAAAACTTTTAGTGGATTTCTACTTATTTTATTAAATATCATCTCCACCAAACAAGACAAGCTTGCATCTGTTATAGTTTTGGAGAAAAATGTGTTCATTTCATGTATGCGCGAAATGCCTTAAAAATGGCTTTAAAATGGATTTGGAGCATGGAGACGATTATCTCTGGATTGCAAGATAACCAAACAAAACTTTTAGTGGATTTCTACTTATTTTATTAAATATCATCTCCACCAAACAGGACAAGCTTGCATGTGTTATAGTTTTGGAGAAAAATGTGTTCATTTCATGTATGCGCAAAATGCCTTTGAAATGGCTTTAAAATGGATTTGGAGCATGGAGACGATTATCTCGGGATTGCAAGATAACCAAACAAAACTTTTAGTGGATTTCTACTTATTTTATTAAATATCATCTCCACCAAACAGGACAAGCTTGCATCTGTTATAGTTTTGGAGAAAAATGTGTTCATTTCATGTATGCGCGAAATGCCTTAAAAATGGCTTTAAAATGGATTTGGAGCATGGAGACGAATATCTCGGGATTGCAAGATAACCAAACAAAACTTTTAGTGTATTTCTACTTATTTTATTACATATCATCTCCACCAAACAGGACAAGCTTGCATCTATTATAGTTTTGGAGAAAAATGTGTTCATTTCATGTATGCGCGAAATGCCTTACAAATGGCTTTAAAATGGATTTGGAGCATGGAGACGATTATCTCGGGATTGCAATATAACCAAACAAAACTTTTAGTGGATTTCTACTTATTTTATTAAATATCATCTCCACCAAACAGGACAAGCTTGCATCTGTTATAGTTTTGGAGAAAAATGTGTTCATTTCATGTATGCGCGAAATGCCTTAAAAATGGCTTTAAAATGGATTTGGAGCATGGAGACGATTATCTCGGGATTGCAAGATAACCAAACAAAACTTTTAGTGGATTTCTACTTATTTTATTAAATATCATCTCCACCAAACAGGACAAGCTTGCATCTGTTATAGTTTTGGAGAAAAATGTGTTCATTTCATGTATGCGCGAAATGCCTTAAAAATGGCTTTAAAATGGATTTGGAGCATGGAGACGATTATCTCGGGATTGCAAGATAACCAAACAAAACTTTTAGTGGATTTCTACTTATTTTATTAAATATCATCTCCACCAAACAGGACAAGCTTGCATCTGTTATAGTTTTGGAGAAAAATGTGTTCATTTCATGTATGCGCGAAATGCCTTAAAAATGGCTTTAAAATGGATTTGGAGCATGGAGACGATTATCTCGGGATTGCAAGATAACCAAACAAAACTTTTAGTGGATTTCTACTTATTTTATTAAATATCATCTCCACCAAACAGGACAAGCTTGCATCTGTTATAGTTTTGGAGAAAAATGTGTTCATTTCATGTATGCGCGAAATGCCTTAAAAATGGCTTTAAAATGGATTTGGAGCATGGAGACGATTATCTCGGGATTGCAAGATAACCAAACAAAACTTTTAGTGGATTTCTACTTATTTTATTAAATATCATCTCCACCAAACAGGACAAGCTTGCATGTGTTATAGTTTTGGAGAAAAATGTGTTCATTTCATGTATGCGCAAAATGCCTTTGAAATGGCTTTAAAATGGATTTGGAGCATGGAGACGATTATCTCGAGATTGCAAGATAACCAAACAAAACTTTTAGTGGATTTCTACTTATTTTATTAAATATCATCTCCACCAAACAGGACAAGCTTGCATCTGTTATAGTTTTGGAGAAAAATGTGTTCATTTCATGTATGCGCGAAATGCCTTAAAAATGGCTTTAAAATGGATTTGGAGCATGGAGACGATTATCTCGGGATTGCAAGATAACCAAACAAAACTTTTAGTGGATTTCTACTTATTTTATTAAATATCATCTCCACCAAACAGGACAAGCTTGCATCTGTTATAGTTTTGGAGAAAAATGTGTTCATTTCATGTATGCGCGAAATGCCTTAAAAATGGCTTTAAAATGGATTTGGAGCATGGAGACGATTATCTCGGGATTGCAAGATAACCAAACAAAGCTTTTAGTGGATTTCTACTTATTTTATTAAATGTCATCTCTACCAAACAGGACAAGCTTGCATCTGTTATAGTTTTGGAGAAAAATGTGTTCATTTCATGTATGCGCGAAATGCCTTAAAAATGGCTTTAAAATGGATTTGGAGCATGGAGACGATTATCTCGGGATTGCAATATAACCAAACAAAACTTTTAGTGGATTTCTACTTATTTTATTAAATATCATCTCCACCAAACAGGACAAGCTTGCATCTGTTATAGTTTTGGAGAAAAATGTGTTCATTTCATGTATGCGCGAAATGCCTTAAAAATGGCTTTAAAATGGATTTGGAGCATGGAGACGATTATCTCGGGATTGCAAGATAACCAAACAAAACTTTTAGTGGATTTCTACTTATTTTATTAAATATCATCTCCACCAAACAGGACAAGCTTGCATCTGTTATAGTTTTGGAGAAAAATGTGTTCATTTCATGTATGCGCGAAATGCCTTAAAAATGGCTTTAAAATGGATTTGGAGCATGGAGACGATTATCTCGGGATTGCAAGATAACCAAACAAAACTTTTAGTGGATTTCTACTTATTTTATTAAATATCATCTCCACCAAACAGGACAAGCTTGCATCTGTTATAGTTTTGGAGAAAAATGTGTTCATTTCATGTATGCGCGAAATGCCTTAAAAATGGCTTTAAAATGGATTTGGAGCATGGAGACG
This sequence comes from Anomaloglossus baeobatrachus, assembly GCF_048569485.1. Lineage (NCBI taxonomy): Eukaryota > Metazoa > Chordata > Amphibia > Anura > Aromobatidae > Anomaloglossus > Anomaloglossus baeobatrachus. Next base: position 18,306 of record NW_027443261.1, on the reverse strand, counting down.
ATTATCTCGGGATTGCAATATAACCAAACAAAACTTTTAGTGGATTTCTACTTATTTTATTAAATATCATCTCCACCAAACAGGACAAGCTTGCATCTGTTATAGTTTTGGAGAAAAATGTGTTCATTTCATGTATGCGCGAAATGCCTTAAAAATGGCTTTAAAATGGATTTGGAGCATGGAGACGATTATCTCGGGATTGCAAGATAACCAAACAAAAATTTTAGTGGATTTCTACTTATTTTATTAAATATCATCTCCACCAAACAGGACAAGCTTGCATCTGTTATAGTTTTGGAGAAAAATGTGTTCATTTCATGTATGCGCGAAATGCCTTAAAAATGGCTTTAAAATGGATTTGGAGCATGGAGACGATTATCTCGGGATTGCAAGATAACCAAACAAAACTTTTAGTGGATTTCTACTTATTTTATTAAATATCATCTCCACCAAACAAGACAAGCTTGCATCTGTTATAGATTTGGAGAAAAATGTGTTCATTTCATGTATGCGCGAAATGCCTTAAAAATGGCTTTAAAATGGATTTGGAGCATGGAGACGATTATCTCGGGATTGCAAGATAACCAAACAAAACTTTTAGTGGATTTCTACTTATTTTATTAAATATCATCTCCACCAAACAGGACAAGCTTGCATCTGTTATAGTTTTGGAGAAAAATGTGTTCATTTCATGTATGCGCGAAATGCCTTAAAAATGGCTTTAAAATGGATTTGGAGCATGGAGACGATTATCTCGGGATTGCAAGATAACCAAACAAAACTTTTAGTGGATTTCTACTTATTTTATTAAATATCATCTCCACCAAACAGGACAAGCTTGCATGTGTTATAGTTTTGGAGAAAAATGTGTTCATTTCATGTATGCGCAAAATGCCTTTGAAATGGCTTTAAAATGGATTTGGAGCATGGAGACGATTATCTCGGGATTGCAAGATAACCAAACAAAACTTTTAGTGGATTTCTACTTATTTTATTAAATATCATCTCCACCAAACAGGACAAGCTTGCATCTGTTATAGTTTTGGAGAAAAATGTGTTCATTTCATGTATGCGCGAAATGCCTTAAAAATGGCTTTAAAATGGATTTGGAGCATGGAGACGATTATCTCGGGATTGCAAGATAACCAAACAAAACTTTTAGTGTATTTCTACTTATTTTATTAAATATCATCTCCACCAAACAGGACACGCTTGCATCTATTATAGTTTTGGAGAAAAATGTGTTCATTTCATGTATGCGCGAAATGCCTTAAAAATGGCTTTAAAATGGATTTGGAGCATGGAGACGATTATCTCGGGATTGCAATATAACCAAACAAAACTTTTAGTGGATTTCTCCTTATTTTATTAAATATCATCTCCACCAAACAGGACAAGCTTGCATCTGTTATAGTTTTGGAGAAAAATGTGTTCATTTCATGTATGCGCGAAATGCCTTAAAAATGGCTTTAAAATGGATTTGGAGCATGGAGACGATTATCTCGGGATTGCAAGATAACCAAACAAAACTTTTAGTGGATTTCTACTTATTTTATTAAATATCATCTCCACCAAACAGGACAAGCTTGCATCTGTTATAGTTTTGGAGAAAAATGTGTTCATTTCATGTATGCGCGAAATGCCTTAAAAATGGCTTTAAAATGGATTTGGAGCATGGAGACGATTATCTCGGGATTGCAAGATAACCAAACAAAACTTTTAGTGGATTTCTACTTATTTTATTAAATATCATCTCCACCAAACAGGACAAGCTTGCATCTGTTATAGTTTTGGAGAAAAATGTGTTCATTTCATGTATGCGCGAAATGCCTTAAAAATGGCTTTAAAATGGATTTGGAGCATGGAGACGATTATCTCGGGATTGCAAGATAACCAAACAAAACTTTTAGTGGATTTCTACTTATTTTATTAAATATCATCTCCACCAAACAGGACAAGCTTGCATCTGTTATAGTTTTGGAGAAAAATGTGTTCATTTCATGTATGCGCGAAATGCCTTAAAAATGGCTTTAAAATGGATTTGGAGCATGGAGACGATTATCTCGGGATTGCAAGATAACCAAACAAAACTTTTAGTGGATTTCTACTTATTTTATTAAATATCATCTCCACCAAACAGGACAAGCTTGCATCTGTTATAGTTTTGGAGAAAAATGTGTTCATTTCATGTATGCGCGAAATGCCTTAAAAATGGCTTTAAAATGGATTTGGAGCATGGAGACGATTATCTCGGGATTGCAAGATAACCAAACAAAACTTTTAGTGGATTTCTACTTATTTTATTAAATATCATCTCCACCAAACAGGACAAGCTTGCATCTGTTATAGTTTTGGAGAAAAATGTGTTCATTTCATGTATGCGCGAAATGCCTTAAAAATGGCTTTAAAATGGATTTGGAGCATGGAGACGATTATCTCGGGATTGCAATATAACCAAACAAAACTTTTAGTGGATTTCTACTTATTTTATTAAATATCATCTCCACCAAACAGGACAAGCTTGCATCTGTTATAGTTTTGGAGAAAAATGTGTTCATTTCATGTATGCGCGAAATGCCTTAAAAATGGCTTTAAAATGGATTTGGAGCATGGAGACGATTATCTCGGGATTGCAAGATAACCAAACAAAAAGTTTAGTGGATTTCTACTTATTTTATTAAATATCATCTCCACCAAACAGGACAAGCTTGCATCTGTTATAGTTTTGGAGAAAAATGTGTTCATTTCATGTATGCGCGAAATGCCTTAAAAATGGCTTTAAAATGGATTTGGAGCATGGAGACGATTATCTCGGGATTGCAAGATAACCAAACAAAACTTTTAGTGGATTTCTACTTATTTTATTAAATATCATCTCCACCAAACAAGACAAGCTTGCATCTGTTATAGATTTGGAGAAAAATGTGTTCATTTCATGTATGCGCGAAATGCCTTAAAAATGGCTTTAAAATGGATTTGGAGCATGGAGACGATTATCTCGGGATTGCAAGATAACCAAACAAAAATTTTAGTGGATTTCTACTTATTTTATTAAATATCATCTCCACCAAACAGGACAAGTTTGCATCTGTTATAGTTTTGGAGAAAAATGTGTTCATTTCATGTATGCGCGAAATGCCTTAAAAATGGCTTTAAAATGGATTTGGAGCATGGAGACGATTATCTCGGGATTGCAAGATAACCAAACAAAACTTTTAGTGGATTTCTACTTATTTTATTAAATATCATCTCCACCAAACAAGACAAGCTTGCATCTGTTATAGATTTGGAGAAAAATGTGTTCATTTCATGTATGCGCGAAATGCCTTAAAAATGGCTTTAAAATGGATTTGGAGCATGGAGACGATTATCTCGGGATTGCAAGATAACCAAACAAAACTTTTAGTGGATTTCTACTTATTTTATTAAATATCATCTCCACCAAACAGGACAAGCTTGCATCTGTTATAGTTTTGGAGAAAAATGTGTTCATTTCATGTATGCGCGAAATGCCTTAAAAATGGCTTTAAAATGGATTTGGAGCATGGAGACGATTATCTCGGGATTGCAAGATAACCAAACAAAACTTTTAGTGGATTTCTACTTATTTTATTAAATATCATCTCCACCAAACAGGACAAGCTTGCATCTGTTATAGTTTTGGAGAAAAATGTGTTCATTTCATGTATGCGCGAAATGCCTTAAAAATGGCTTTAAAATGGATTTGGAGCATGGAGACGATTATCTCGGGATTGCAATATAACCAAACAAAACTTTTAGTGGATTTCTACTTATTTTATTAAATATCATCTCCACCAAACAGGACAAGCTTGCATCTGTTATAGTTTTGGAGAAAAATGTGTTCATTTCATGTATGCGCGAAATGCCTTAAAAATGGCTTTAAAATGGATTTGGAGCATGGAGACGATTATCTCGGGATTGCAAGATAACCAAACAAAACTTTTAGTGGATTTCTACTTATTTTATTAAATATCATCTCCACCAAACAGGACAAGCTTGCATCTGTTATAGTTTTGGAGAAAAATGTGTTCATTTCATGTATGCGCGAAATGCCTTAAAAATGGCTTTAAAATGGATTTGGAGCATGGAGACGATTATCTCGGGATTGCAAGATAACCAAACAAAACTTTTAGTGGATTTCTACTTATTTTATTAAATATCATCTCCACCAAACAGGACAAGCTTGCATCTGTTATAGTTTTGGAGAAAAATGTGTTCATTTCATGTATGCGCGAAATGCCTTAAAAATGGCTTTAAAATGGATTTGGAGCATGGAGACGATTATCTCGGGATTGCAAGATAACCAAACAAAACTTTTAGTGGATTTCTACCTATTTTATTAAATATCATCTCCACCAAACAGGACAAGCTTGCATCTGTTATAGTTTTGGAGAAAAATGTGTTCATTTCATGTATGCGCGAAATGCCTTAAAAATGGCTTTAAAATGGATTTGGAGCATGGAGACGATTATCTCGGGATTGCAATATAACCAAACAAAACTTTTAGTGGATTTCTACTTATTTTATTAAATATCATCTCCACCAAACAGGACAAGCTTGCATCTGTTATAGTTTTGGAGAAAAATGTGTTCATTTCATGTATGCGCGAAATGCCTTAAAAATGGCTTTAAAATGGATTTGGAGCATGGAGACGATTATCTCGGGATTGCAAGATAACCAAACAAAAATTTTAGTGGATTTCTTCTTATTTTATTAAATATCATCTCCACCAAACAGGACAAGCTTGCATCTGTTATAGTTTTGGAGAAAAATGTGTTCATTTCATGTATGCGCGAAATGCCTTAAAAATGGCTTTAAAATGGATTTGGAGCATGGAGACGATTATCTCGGGATTGCAAGATAACCAAACAAAACTTTTAGTGGATTTCTACTTATTTTATTAAATATCATCTCCACCAAACAAGACAAGCTTGCATCTGTTATAGATTTGGAGAAAAATGTGTTCATTTCATGTATGCGCGAAATGCCTTAAAAATGGCTTTAAAATGGATTTGGAGCATGGAGACGATTATCTCGGGATTGCAAGATAACCAAACAAAAATTTTAGTGGATTTCTACTTATTTTATTAAATATCATCTCCACCAAACAGGACAAGCTTGCATCTGTTATAGTTTTGGAGAAAAATGTGTTCATTTCATGTATGCGCGAAATGCCTTAAAAATGGCTTTAAAATGGATTTGGAGCATGGAGACGATTATCTCGGGATTGCAAGATAACCAAACAAAACTTTTAGTGGATTTCTACTTATTTTATTAAATATCATCTCCACCAAACAAGACAAGCTTGCATCTGTTATAGATTTGGAGAAAAATGTGTTCATTTCATGTATGCGCGAAATGCCTTAAAAATGGCTTTAAAATGGATTTGGAGCATGGAGACGATTATCTCGGGATTGCAAGATAACCAAACAAAACTTTTAGTGGATTTCTACTTATTTTATTAAATATCATCTCCACCAAACAGGACAAGCTTGCATCTGTTATAGTTTTGGAGAAAAATGTGTTCATTTCATGTATGCGCGAAATGCCTTAAAAATGGCTTTAAAATGGATTTGGAGCATGGAGACGATTATCTCGGGATTGCAAGATAACCAAACAAAACTTTTAGTGGATTTCTACTTATTTTATTAAATATCATCTCCACCAAACAGGACAAGCTTGCATCTGTTATAGTTTTGGAGAAAAATGTGTTCATTTCATGTATGCGCGAAATGCCTTAAAAATGGCTTTAAAATGGATTTGGAGCATGGAGACGATTATCTCGGGATTGCAAGATAACCAAACAAAACTTTTAGTGGATTTCTACTTATTTTATTAAATATCATCTCCACCAAACAGGACAAGCTTGCATCTGTTATAGTTTTGGAGAAAAATGTGTTCATTTCATGTATGCGCGAAATGCCTTAAAAATGGCTTTAAAATAGATTTGGAGCATGGAGACGATTATCTCGGGATTGCAAGATAACCAAAAAAAACTTTTAGTGGATTTCAATTTATTTTATTAAATATCATCTCCACCAAACAGGACAAGCTTGCATCTGTTATAGTTTTGGAGAAAAATGTGTTCATTTCATGTATGCGCGAAATGCCTTAAAAATGGCTTTAAAATGGATTTGGAGCATGGAGACGATTATCTCGGGATTGCAAGATAACCAAACAAAACTTTTAGTGGATTTCTACTTATTTTATTAAATATCATCTCCACCAAACAGGACAAGCTTGCATCTGTTATAGTTTTGGAGAAAAATGTGTTCATTTCATGTATGCGCGAAATGCCTTAAAAATGGCTTTAAAATGGATTTGGAGCATGGAGACGATTATCTCGGGATTGCAATATAACCAAACAAAACTTTTAGTGGATTTCTACTTATTTTATTAAATATCATCTCCACCAAACAGGACAAGCTTGCATCTGTTATAGTTTTGGAGAAAAATGTGTTCATTTCATGTATGCGCGAAATGCCTTAAAAATGGCTTTAAAATGGATTTGGAGCATGGAGACGATTATCTCGGGATTGCAAGATAACCAAACAAAACTTTTAGTGGATTTCTACTTATTTTATTAAATATCATCTCCACCAAACAGGACAAGCTTGCATCTGTTATAGTTTTGGAGAAAAATGTGTTCATTTCATGTATGCGCGAAATGCCTTAAAAATGGCTTTAAAATGGATTTGGAGCATGGAGACGATTATCTCGGGATTGCAAGATAACCAAACAAAACTTTTAGTGGATTTCTACTTATTTTATTAAATATCATCTCCACCAAACAGGACAAGCTTGCATCTGTTATAGTTTTGGAGAAAAATGTGTTCATTTCATGTATGCGCGAAATGCCTTAAAAATGGCTTTAAAATGGATTTGGAGCATGGAGACGATTATCTCGGGATTGCAAGATAACCAAACAAAACTTTTAGTGGATTTCTACTTATTTTATTAAATATCATCTCCACCAAACAGGACAAGCTTGCATCTGTTATAGTTTTGGAGAAAAATGTGTTCATTTCATGTATGCGCGAAATGCCTTAAAAATGGCTTTAAAATGGATTTGGAGCATGGAGACGATTATCTCGGGATTGCAAGATAACCAAACAAAACTTTTAGTGGATTTCTACTTATTTTATTAAATATCATCTCCACCAAACAGGACAAGCTTGCATCTGTTATAGTTTTGGAGAAAAATGTGTTCATTTCATGTATGCGCGAAATGCCTTAAAAATGGCTTTAAAATGGATTTGGAGCATGGAGACGATTATCTCGGGATTGCAAGATAACCAAACAAAACTTTTAGTGGATTTCTACTTATTTTATTAAATATCATCTCCACCAAACAGGACAAGCTTGCATCTGTTATAGTTTTGGAGAAAAATGTGTTCATTTCATGTATGCGCGAAATGCCTTAAAAATGGCTTTAAAATGGATTTGGAGCATGGAGACGATTATCTCGGGATTGCAAGATAACCAAACAAAACTTTTAGTGGATTTCTACTTATTTTATTAAATATCATCTTTACCAAACAAGAGAAGCTTGCATCTGTTATAGTTTTGGAGAAAAATGTGTTCATTTCATGTATGCGCGAAATGCCTTAAAAATGGCTTTAAAATGGATTTGGAGCATGGAGACGATTATCTCGGGATTGCAAGATAACCAAACAAAACTTTTAGTGGATTTCTACTTATTTTATTAAATATCATCTCCACCAAACAGGACAAGCTTGCATCTGTTATAGTTTTGGAGAAAAATGTGTTCATTTCATGTATGCGCGAAATGCCTTAAAAATGGCTTTAAAATGGATTTTGAGCATGGAGACGATTATCTCGGGATTGCAAGATAACCAAACAAAACTTTTAGTGGATTTCTACTTATTTTATTAAATATCATCTCCACTAAACAGGACAAGCTTGCATCTGTTATAGTTTTGGAGAAAAATGTGTTCATTTCATGTATGCGCGAAATGCCTTAAAAATGGCTTTAAAATGGATTTGGAGCATGGAGACGATTATCTCGGGATTGCAATATAACCAAACAAAACTTTTAGTGGATTTCTACTTATTTTATTAAATATCATCTCCACCAAACAGGACAAGCTTGCATCTGTTATAGTTTTGGAGAAAAATGTGTTCATTTCATTTATGCGCGAAATGCCTTAAAAATGGCTTTAAAATGGATTTGGAGCATGGAGACGATTATCTCGGGATTGCAAGATAACCAAACAAAAATTTTAGTGGATTTCTACTTATTTTATTAAATATCATCTCCACCAAACAGGACAAGCTTGCATCTGTTATAGTTTTGGAGAAAAATGTGTTCATTTCATGTATGCGCGAAATGCCTTAAAAATGGCTTTAAAATGGATTTGGAGCATGGAGACGATTATCTCGGGATTGCAAGATTACCAAACAAAACTTTTAGTGGATTTCTACTTATTTTATTAAATATCATCTCCACCAAACAAGACAAGCTTGCATCTGTTATAGTTTTGGAGAAAAATGTGTTCATTTCATGTATGCGCGAAATGCCTTAAAAATGGCTTTAAAATGGATTTGGAGCATGGAGACGATTATCTCGGGATTGCAAGATAACCAAACAAAACTTTTAGTGGATTTCTACTTATTTTATTAAATATCATCTCCACCAAACAGGACAAGCTTGCATGTGTTATAGTTTTGGAGAAAAATGTGTTCATTTCATGTATGCGCAAAATGCCTTTGAAATGGCTTTAAAATGGATTTGGAGCATGGAGACGATTATCTCGGGATTGCAAGATAACCAAACAAAACTTTTAGTGGATTTCTACTTATTTTATTAAATATCATCTCCACCAAACAGGACAAGCTTGCATCTGTTATAGTTTTGGAGAAAAATGTGTTCATTTCATGTATGCGCGAAATGCCTTAAAAATGGCTTTAAAATGGATTTGGAGCATGGAGACGATTATCTCGGGATTGCAAGATAACCAAACAAAACTTTTAGTGTATTTCTACTTATTTTATTAAATATCATCTCCACCAAACAGGACAAGCTTGCATCTATTATAGTTTTGGAGAAAAATGTGTTCATTTCATGTATGCGCGAAATGCCTTAAAAATGGCTTTAAAATGGATTTGGAGCATGGAGACGATTATCTCGGGATTGCAATATAACCAAACAAAACTTTTAGTGGATTTCTACTTATTTTATTAAATATCATCTCCACCAAACAGGACAAGCTTGCATCTGTTATAGTTTTGGAGAAAAATGTGTTCATTTCATGTATGCGCGAAATGCCTTAAAAATGGCTTTAAAATGGATTTGGAGCATGGAGACGATTATCTCGGGATTGCAAGATAACCAAACAAAACTTTTAGTGGATTTCTACTTATTTTATTAAATATCATCTCCACCAAACAGGACAAGCTTGCATCTGTTATAGTTTTGGAGAAAAATGTGTTCATTTCATGTATGCGCGAAATGCCTTAAAAATGGCTTTAAAATGGATTTGGAGCATGGAGACGATTATCTCGGGATTGCAAGATAACCAAACAAAACTTTTAGTGGATTTCTACTTATTTTATTAAATATCATCTCCACCAAACAGGACAAGCTTGCATCTGTTATAGTTTTGGAGAAAAATGTGTTCATTTCATGTATGCGCGAAATGCCTTAAAAATGGCTTTAAAATGGATTTGGAGCATGGAGACGATTATCTCGGGATTGCAAGATAACCAAACAAAACTTTTAGTGGATTTCTACTTATTTTATTAAATATCATCTCCACCAAACAGGACAAGCTTGCATCTGTTATAGTTTTGGAGAAAAATGTGTTCATTTCATGTATGCGCGAAATGCCTTAAAAATGGCTTTAAAATGGATTTGGAGCATGGAGACGATTATCTCGGGATTGCAAGATAACCAAACAAAACTTTTAGTGGATTTCTACTTATTTTATTAAATATCATCTCCACCAAACAGGACAAGCTTGCATCTGTTATAGTTTTGGAGAAAAATGTGTTCATTTCATGTATGCGCGAAATGCCTTAAAAATGGCTTTAAAATGGATTTGGAGCATGGAGACGATTATCTCGGGATTGCAAGATAACCAAACAAAACTTTTAGTGGATTTCTACTTATTTTATTAAATATCATCTCCACCAAACAGGACAAGCTTGCATGTGTTATAGTTTTGGAGAAAAATGTGTTCATTTCATGTATGCGCAAAATGCCTTTGAAATGGCTTTAAAATGGATTTGGAGCATGGAGACGATTATCTTAGGATGGCAATATAAACAAACGAAACTTTTAGTAGATTTCTACTTATTTTATTAAATATTATCTCCACCAAACAGGACAAGCTTGCATCTGTTATAGTTTTGGAGAAAAATGTGTTCATTTCATGTATGCGCGAAATGCCTTAAAAATGGCTTTAAAATGGATTTGGAGCATGGAGACGATTATCTCGGGATTGCAAGATAACCAAACAAAACTTTTAGTGGATTTCTACTTATTTTATTAAATATCATCTCCACCAAACAGGACAAGCTTGCATCTGTTATAGTTTTGGAGAAAAATGTGTTCATTTCATGTATGCGCGAAATGCCTTAAAAATGGCTTTAAAATGGATTTGGAGCATGGAGACGATTATCTCGAGATTGCAAGATAACCAAACAAAAATTTTAGTGGATTTCTACTTATTTTATTAAATATCATCTCCACCAAACAGGACAAGCTTGCATCTGTTTTCGTTTTGGAGAAAAATGTGTTCATTTCATGTATGCGCGAAATGCCTTAAAAATGGCTTTAAAATGGATTTGGAGCATGGAGACGATTATCTCGGGATTGCAAGATAACCAAACAAAACTTTTAGTGGATTTCTACTTATTTTATTAAATATCATCTCCACCAAACAGGACAAGCTTGCATCTGTTATAGTTTTGGAGAAAAATGTGTTCATTTCATGTATGCGCGAAATGCCTTAAAAATGGCTTTAAAATGGATTTGGAGCATGGAGACGATTATCTCGGGATTGCAAGATAACCAAACAAAAATTTTAGTGGATTTCTACTTATTTTATTAAATATCATCTCCACCAAACAGGACAAGCTTGCATCTGTTATAGTTTTGGAGAAAAATGTGTTCATTTCATGTATGCGCGAAATGCCTTAAAAATGGCTTTAAAATGGATTTGGAGCATGGAGACGATTATCTCGGGATTGCAAAATAACCAAACAAAACTTTTAGTGGATTTCTACTTATTTTATTAAATATCATCTCCACCAAACAAGACAAGCTTGCATCTGTTATAGTTTTGGAGAAAAATGTGTTCATTTCATGTATGCGCGAAATGCCTTAAAAATGGCTTTAAAATGGATTTGGAGCATGGAGACGATTATCTCGGGATTGCAAGATAACCAAACAAAACTTTTAGTGGATTTCTACTTATTTTATTAAATATCATCTCCACCAAACAGGACAAGCTTGCATCTGTTATAGTTTTGGAGAAAAATGTGTTCATTTCATGTATGCGCGAAATGCCTTAAAAATGGCTTTAAAATGGATTTGGAGCATGGAGACGATTATCTCGGGATTGCAAGATAACCAAACAAAACTTTTAGTGGATTTCTACTTATTTTATTAAATATCTTCTCCACCAAACAGGACAAGCTTGCATCTGTTATAGTTTTGGAGAAAAATGTGTTCATTTCATGTATGCGCGAAATGCCTTAAAAATGGCTTTAAAATGGATTTGGAGCATGGAGACGATTATCTCGGGATTGCAATATAACCAAACAAAACTTTTAGTGGATTTCTACTTATTTTATTAAATATCATCTCCACCAAACAGGACAAGCTTGCATCTGTTATAGTTTTGGAGAAAAATGTGTTCATTTCATGTATGCGCGAAATGCCTTAAAAATGGCTTTAAAATGGATTTGGAGCATGGAGACGATTATCTCGGGATTGCAAGATAACCAAACAAAAATTTTAGTGGATTTCTACTTATTTTATTAAATATCATCTCCACCAAACAGGACAAGCTTGCATCTGTTTTCGTTTTGGAGAAAAATGTGTTCATTTCATGTATGCGCGAAATGCCTTAAAAATGGCTTTAAAATGGATTTGGAGCATGGAGACGATTATCTCGGGATTGCAAGATAACCAAACAAAACTTTTAGTGGATTTCTACTTATTTTATTAAATATCATCTCCACCAAACAGGACAAGCTTGCATCTGTTATAGTTTTGGAGAAAAATGTGTTCATTTCATGTATGCGCGAAATGCCTTAAAAATGGCTTTAAAATGGATTTGGAGCATGGAGACGATTATCTCGGGATTGCAAGATAACCAAACAAAACTTTTAGTAAATTTCTACTTATTTTATTAAATATCATCTCCACCAAACAAGAGAAGCTTGCATCTGTTATAGTTTTGGAGAAAAATGTGTTCATTTCATGTATGCGCGAAATGCCTTAAAAATGGCTTTAAAATGGATTTGGAGCATGGAGACGATTATCTCGGGATTGCAAGATAACCAAACAAAACTTTTAGTGGATTTCTACTTATTTTATTAAATATCATCTCCACCAAACAGGACAAGCTTGCATCTGTTATAGTTTTGGAGAAAAATGTGTTCATTTCATGTATGCGCGAAATGCCTTAAAAATGGCTTTAAAATGGATTTGGAGCATGGAGACGATTATCTCGGGATTGCAAGATAACCAAACAAAACTTTTAGTGGATTTCTACTTATTTTATTAAATATCATCTCCACTAAACAGGACAAGCTTGCATCTGTTATAGTTTTGGAGAAAAATGTGTTCATTTCATGTATGTGCGAAATGCCTTAAAAATGGCTTTAAAATGGATTTGGAGCATGGAGACGATTATCTCGGGATTGCAATATAACCAAACAAAACTTTTAGTGGATTTCTACTTATTTTATTAAATATCATCTCCACCAAACAGGACAAGCTTGCATCTGTTATAGTTTTGGAGAAAAATGTGTTCATTTCATGTATGCGCGAAATGCCTTAAAAATGGCTTTAAAATGGATTTGGAGCATGGAGACGATTATCTCGGGATTGCAAGATAACCAAACAAAAATTTTAGTGGATTTCTACTTATTTTATTAAATATCATCTCCACCAAACAGGACAAGCTTGCATCTGTTATAGATTTGGAGAAAAATGTGTTCATTTCATGTATGCGCGAAATGCCTTAAAAATGGCTTTAAAATGGATTTGGAGCATGGAGACGATTATCTCGGGATTGCAAGATAACCAAACAAAACTTTTAGTGGATTTCTACTTATTTTATTAAATATCATCTCCACCAAACAAGACAAGCTTGCATCTGTTATAGTTTTGGAGAAAAATGTGTTCATTTCATGTATGCGCGAAATGCCTTAAAAATGGCTTTAAAATGGATTTGGAGCATGGAGACGATTATCTCGGGATTGCAAGATAACCAAACAAAACTTTTAGTGGATTTCTACTTATTTTATTAAATATCATCTCCACCAAACAGGACAAGCTTGCATGTGTTATAGTTTTGGAGAAAAATGTGTTCATTTCATGTATGCGCAAAATGCCTTTGAAATGGCTTTAAAATGGATTTGGAGCATGGAGACGATTATCTCGGGATTGCAAGATAACCAAACAAAACTTTTAGTGGATTTCTACTTATTTTATTAAATATCATCTCCACCAAACAGGACAAGTTTGCATCTGTTATAGTTTTGGAGAAAAATGTGTTCATTTCCTGTATGCGCGAAATGCCTTAAAAATGGCTTTAAAATGGATTTGGAGCATGGAGACGATTATCTCGGGATTGCAAGATAACCAAACAAAACTTTTAGTGTATTTCTACTTATTTTATTAAATATCATCTCCACCAAACAGGACAAGCTTGCATCTATTATAGTTTTGGAGAAAAATGTGTTCATTTCATGTATGCGCGAAATGCCTTAAAAATGGCTTTAAAATGGATTTGGAGCATGGAGACGATTATCTCGGGATTGCAATATAACCAAACAAAACTTTTAGTGGATTTCTACTTATTTTATTAAATATCATCTCCACCAAACAGGACAAGCTTGCATCTGTTATAGTTTTGGAGAAAAATGTGTTCATTTCATGTATGCGCGAAATGCCTTAAAAATGGCTTTAAAATGGATTTGGAGCATGGAGACGATTATCTCGGGATTGCAAGATAACCAAACAAAACTTTTAGTGGATTTCTACTTATTTTATTAAATATCATCTCCACCAAACAGGACAAGCTTGCATCTGTTATAGTTTTGGAGAAAAATGTGTTCATTTCATGTATGCGCGAAATGCCTTAAAAATGGCTTTAAAATGGATTTGGAGCATGGAGACGATTATCTCGGGATTGCAAGATAACCAAACAAAACTTTTAGTGGATTTCTACTTATTTTATTAAATATCATCTCCACCAAACAGGACAAGCTTGCATCTGTTATAGTTTTGGAGAAAAATGTGTTCATTTCATGTATGCGCGAAATGCCTTAAAAATGGCTTTAAAATGGATTTGGAGCATGGAGACGATTATCTCGGGATTGCAATATAACCAAACAAAACTTTTAGTGGATTTCTACTTATTTTATTAAATATCATCTCCACCAAACAGGACAAGCTTGCATCTGTTATAGTTTTGGAGAAAAATGTGTTCATTTCATGTATGCGCGAAATGCCTTAAAAATGGCTTTAAAATAGATTTGGAGCATGGAGACGATTATCTCGGGATTGCAAGATAACCAAACAAAACTTTTAGTGGATTTCTACTTATTTTATTAAATATCATCTCCACCAAACAGGACAAGCTTGCATCTGTTATAGTTTTGGAGAAAAATGTGTTCATTTCATGTATGCGCGAAATGCCTTAAAAATGGCTTTAAAATGGATTTGGAGCATGGAGACGATTATCTCGGGATTGCAAGATAACCAAACAAAACTTTTAGTGGATTTCTACTTATTTTATTAAATATCATCTCCACCAAACAGGACAAGCTTGCATCTGTTATAGTTTTGGAGAAAAATGTGTTCATTTCATGTATGCGCGAAATGCCTTAAAAATGGCTTTAAAATGGATTTGGAGCATGGAGACGATTATCTCGGGATTGCAAGATAACCAAACAAAACTTTTAGTGTATTTCTACTTATTTTATTAAATATCATCTCCACCAAACAGGACAAGCTTGCATCTATTATAGTTTTGGAGAAAAATGTGTTCATTTCATGTATGCGCGAAATGCCTTAAAAATGGCTTTAAAATGGATTTGGAGCATGGAGACGATTATCTCGGGATTGCAATATAACCAAACAAAACTTTTAGTGGATTTCTACTTATTTTATTAAATATCATCTCCACCAAACAGGACAAGCTTGCATCTGTTATAGTTTTGGAGAAAAATGTGTTCATTTCATGTATGCGCGAAATGCCTTAAAAATGGCTTTAAAATGGATTTGGAGCATGGAGACGATTATCTCGGGATTGCAAGATAACCAAACAAAACTTTTAGTGGATTTCTACTTATTTTATTAAATATCATCTCCACCAAACAGGACAAGCTTGCATCTGTTATAGTTTTGGAGAAAAATGTGTTCATTTCATGTATGCGCGAAATGCCTTAAAAATGGCTTTAAAATGGATTTGGAGCATGGAGACGATTATCTCGGGATTGCAAGATAACCAAACAAAACTTTTAGTGGATTTCTACTTATTTTATTAAATATCATCTCCACCAAACAGGACAAGCTTGCATCTGTTATAGTTTTGGAGAAAAATGTGTTCATTTCATGTATGCGCGAAATGCCTTAAAAATGGCTTTAAAATGGATTTGGAGCATGGAGACGATTATCTCGGGATTGCAAGATAACCAAACAAAACTTTTAGTGGATTTCTACTTATTTTATTAAATATCATCTCCACCAAACAGGACAAGCTTGCATCTGTTATAGTTTTGGAGAAAAATGTGTTCATTTCATGTATGCGCGAAATGCCTTAAAAATGGCTTTAAAATGGATTTGGAGCATGGAGACGATTATCTCGGGATTGCAAGATAACCAAACAAAACTTTTAGTGGATTTCTACTTATTTTATTAAATATCATCTCCACCAAACAGGACAAGCTTGCATGTGTTATAGTTTTTGGAGAAAAATGTGTTCATTTCATGTATGCGCGAAATGCCTTAAAAATGGCTTTAAAATGGATTTGGAGCATGGAGACGATTATCTCGGGATTGCAAGATAACCAAACAAAACTTTTAGTGGATTTCTACTTATTTTATTAAATATCATCTCCACCAAACAGGACAAGCTTGCATGTGTTATAGTTTTTGGAGAAAAATGTGTTCATTTCATGTATGCGCAAAATGCCTTTGAAATGGCTTTAAAATGGATTTGGAGCATGGAGACGATTATCTTAGGATGGCAATATAAACAAACGAAACTTTTAGTAGATTTCTACTTATTTTATTAAATATCATCTCCACCAAACAGGACAAGCTTGCATCTGTTATAGTTTTGGAGAAAAATGTGTTCATTTCATGTATGCGCGAAATGCCTTAAAAATGGCTTTAAAATGGATTTGGAGCATGGAGACGATTATCTCGGGATTGCAAGATAACCAAACAAAACTTTTAGTGGATTTCTACTTATTTTATTAAATATCATCTCCACCAAACAGGACAAGCTTGCATCTGTTATAGTTTTGGAGAAAAATGTGTTCATTTCATGTATGCGCGAAATGCCTTAAAAATGGCTTTAAAATAGATTTGGAGCATGGAGACGATTATCTCGAGATTGCAAGATAACCAAACAAAACTTTTAGTGGATTTCTACTTATTTTATTAAATATCATCTCCACCAAACAGGACAAGCTTGCATCTGTTATAGTTTTGGAGAAAAATGTGTTCATTTCATGTATGCGCGAAATGCCTTAAAAATGGCTTTAAAATGGATTTGGAGCATGGAGACGATTATCTCGGGATTGCAAGATAACCAAACAAAACTTTTAGTGGATTTCTACTTATTTTATTAAATATCATCTCCACCAAACAGGACAAGCTTGCATCTGTTATAGTTTTGGAGAAAAATGTGTTCATTTCATGTATGCGCGAAATGCCTTAAAAATGGCTTTAAAATGGATTTGGAGCATGGAGACGATTATCTCGGGATTGCAAGATAACCAAACAAAACTTTTAGTGGATTTCTACTTATTTTATTAAATATCATCTCCACCAAACAGGACAAGCTTGCATCTGTTATAGTTTTGGAGAAAAATGTGTTCATTTCATGTATGCGCGAAATGCCTTAAAAATGGCTTTAAAATGGATTTGGAGCATGGAGACGATTATCTCGGGATTGCAAGATAACCAAACAAAACTTTTAGTGGATTTCTACTTATTTTATTAAATATCATCTCCACCAAACAGGACAAGCTTGCATCTGTTATAGTTTTGGAGAAAAATGTGTTCATTTCATGTATGCGCGAAATGCCTTAAAAATGGCTTTAAAATGGATTTGGAGCATGGAGACGATTATCTCGGGATTGCAAGATAACCAAACAAAACTTTTAGTGGATTTCTACTTA
This sequence comes from Anomaloglossus baeobatrachus, assembly GCF_048569485.1. Lineage (NCBI taxonomy): Eukaryota > Metazoa > Chordata > Amphibia > Anura > Aromobatidae > Anomaloglossus > Anomaloglossus baeobatrachus. Next base: position 672 of record NW_027443261.1, on the reverse strand, counting down.
TTTTATTAAATATCATCTCCACCAAACAGGACAAGCTTGCATCTGTTATAGTTTTGGAGAAAAATGTGTTCATTTCATGTATGCGCGAAATGCCTTAAAAATGGCTTTAAAATGGATTTGGAGCATGGAGACGATTATCTCGGGATTGCAATATAACCAAACAAAACTTTTAGTGGATTTCTACTTATTTTATTAAATATCATCTCCACCAAACAGGACAAGCTTGCATCTGTTATAGTTTTGGAGAAAAATGTGTTCATTTCATGTATGCGCGAAATGCCTTAAAAATGGCTTTAAAATGGATTTGGAGCATGGAGACGATTATCTCGGGATTGCAAGATAACCAAACAAAAATTTTAGTGGATTTCTACTTATTTTATTAAATATCATCTCCACCAAACAGGACAAGCTTGCATCTGTTATAGTTTTGGAGAAAAATGTGTTCATTTCATGTATGCGCGAAATGCCTTAAAAATGGCTTTAAAATGGATTTGGAGCATGGAGACGATTATCTCGGGATTGCAAGATAACCAAACAAAACTTTTAGTGGATTTCTACTTATTTTATTAAATATCATCTCCACCAAACAAGACAAGCTTGCATCTGTTATAGATTTGGAGAAAAATGTGTTCATTTCATGTATGCGCGAAATGCCTTAAAAATGGCTTTAAA